>NW_028270191.1:22025750-22055750 GCF_037043375.1 Chiloscyllium plagiosum | reverse complement strand
AGCCAGACCTGCTGAGTTCCACCAGCAGTTTCTGTCTTTCCCTCTATTTTAGTCAAATTGCCCCACATATCAGGGATTTGGGAAGGTGCTAAAATATGTCTTTTTAAACCGACTCTTAAAAAAAGGCGCAATTTTGAGTGCTGAATGCACTGAAGGGAGAGTCTTCCCACTTCACCTCCCCTCCCGAAACACAATGACACATCCATCCTGGGCCTCTCCCACTGCCAAAATTAGGCCGGACTGAAGGAAGAACACATCTTATCTTCTGCCTCAGGAGCTCGATGTAGAATTCACCAGCTTCCAAATCTCCCCAGCATCTCATCCCAGGTCCAGCCCTCCATCACCGCATCCCCAAACCCATCTTGACCTGATCTCACCTTCCTTCCCACTTACTTGCTCCCAGCGTTCCCACTGAGCAATCTCCATCACCTCCGACCAGCATCCACCTTCCACCATCCCACTTACCCTTCCTCCACACCAACTCCCCAATTCCCTCTATTTATTTCTCAGCCTCTTCCCCCCCCCCACCTCCCCCTCCCCCTCCCCCCCCCCCCCCCCCGCCCCCCGTCCTGATGAAATGTCGACTCTCCTGCTCTTCTGAGGCTGTGCTTTGGTCAGAGAACATAGAACATTCCAGCGCAGTACAGGCCCTTCGGCCCTCGCTGTTGCGTCGACCTGTGGAACCAATCTGAAGCCCATCTAACCTACACTATTTCATTCTCGCCCATATGACTATCCAATGACCATTTAAATGCCCTTAAAGTTGGTGAGCCTACTCCTGTTGCAGGCAGGGCATTCCCACGCCCATACTACTCTCTGAGTAAAGGAACTACCTCTGACATCTGTCCTATATCTGTCACTCATCAATTTAAAGCTATGCCCCCTCATGCTAGCCATCACCATCCACTGTCCACCCTATCTAACCCTCTGATTATCTTATATGTCTCAATTAAGTCACCTTTCAACCTTCTTCTAATGAAAACAGTCTCAAGTCCCTCAGCCTTTCCTCATAAAACTTTCCCTCCATACCAGGCAGCATCCTGATAAATCTCCTCTGCACCCTTTCCAATGCTTCCACATCCTCCCTATAATGCAGTGACCAGAACTGTACGCAATACTCCAAGTGCGGCCGCACCAGGCTTTTGTACAGCTGCAACATGACCTCATGGCTCCGAAACTCAATCTCTCTACCAATAAAAGCTAACACACCGTATGCCTTCTTAACAACTCAACCATCCTGGGTGGCAACTTTCATGGATCTTTGTACATGGACACCAAGATCTCTCTGCTCATCTTCACTGTCAAGAATCTTACTGAGCAATCTGAATCAGCTTTATCGACTCTGACTTTCTGGTATCTGCAGTCCTCGCTATCTCCAATTTCAGTATATCAAGCCGAAAGCTCCTTTGAGATGTCACTTCGCAAAGACAAGATTCATTTTTGCACTTCTCCTTCCCACGCCCCCACACACACACAGACACACACCGACACACACAGACACACACAGAAATAAACACACACAGACACACAAACATCCCCACACACTCTCTCACATGCACACACACACACACAACACACAGACACACACACAGACCCACAGACACACACACTCACACAGACACACACACACAGACACACACAGACACACAGACACACACACACACACACAGACACACACACAGACACACACGCACACAGACACACACACAGACACTGACACACACACACGCACACAGACACACACACGCACACAGACACACACACGCACACAGACACACACACACAGACACACACACAGACACACACACGCACACAGACACACACACACACACACACAGACACACACACACAGACACAGACACACTCACAGACACACACAGTCACAGACACACACACACGCACACAGACACACACACACACACAGACACACACACGCACACAGACACACAGACACAGACACACACACACAGACACAGACACACTCACAGACACACACAGTCACAGACACACACACACGCACACAGACACACACACACACACACACAGACACACACACACAGACACAGACACACACACAGACACAGACACACTCACAGACACACACAGTCACAGACACACACACACACACAGACACACACACACACACAGACACACACACAGACACACACACAGACACACACACGCACACAGACACACAGACACAGACACACACACAGACACAGACACACTCACAGACACACACAGTCACAGACACACACACACGCACACAGACACACACACACACACAGACACACACACAGACACAGACACACTCACAGACACACACAGTCACAGACACACACACACACAGTCACAGACACACACACACACACACACACAGACACACACACACAGACACAGGCACACACACACACAGTCACAGACACACACACACACACAGACACACACACATACACACACCGACGCTGCCTCAGGTCTGGCATCGTTTGCTTGGCGGGAGCCATCAGAGAATGTCACCCTGCTCAGCGCAAAGACGTGCAAAGATTCCAGGCCGCTGATGCAGAGACAGCTGCTTCATCCTTACCTGAAACCTATTCATTTTGCACAGCATCCCCTCATTCAAACGGTTTTAAAAAAAAAACTGTTTCCCTTAGATTTAATAAGCAGGGTGACATTGAGGTCAAAATTACAATGTGTACACCCAAGGGCGAATCTGTTCAAGATCCTTTTGAAGCTATACAGGAGCTTAAGGGCTCTTGTGGTATGTTAGTCGTTTTACTACCCCTGAGCTACTGGGTTCAAGCCCACTCCCTGCCTGTAGCGTACAATTACATTTTTGGAGGGGTTAGTTTAAAAGATATTTTCACCGGCCCTGGGGGTGGTCCATAACAGGTTGAATTTTAAAAAAACCTTCCTCCCCTCTCCACTTCAGTTTGACTTTATTCACTGAGTGCAACTTTTGTCAAGATAGTTGCATGGACACACACTGTTTATTGGTACACAGTCTGCTGGAAGTTGCAGGCTCAGGAAAGGTTTACATCTGTATAGTGCTTTTCACAGCCCGCAGGGGTACCCCAAATTTAAAATAAAACCTACACTTTCCTGCTTTTGAACTGGAATTGTTGTGCTGCACTGAATGTGACAGCAGGGTCGTGCTGAATGGTCTATTTTTGTTCCTACACAGGCTGTTCTTCGATAACGTGATGGTTGCCGTCCTGTGCGACCGCGCGATATAAAAATCGCGCAAAAGAAACAACGCTGAAAGCATTGGCGACGCAATTGCATCACAGCCTACACACGTTTTACAAGGGCGCACTTTAGAAACAGCACCCCCTCTTTGTCAGTCGCATTACAGCCAATCCGTATTCGATTCGATTCCCTACAGTGTGGAAACAGGCCCTTCGGCCCAACCAGTCCACACCGATTCTCCAAAGTGTAACCCACCCAGACCCATTTCCCTCTGGCTAATGCACCTAACGCTATGGGCACTTTAGCATGGCCAATTTACCTGACCTGCACAGCACAGTGGCTCAGTGGTTAGCACTGCTGCCTCACAGCGCCAGGGACCCGGGTTCGATTCCCGCCTCGGGCAACTCCACACTGTGTGGAGTTTGCACATTCTCCCCGTGTCTGCGTGGGTTTCCTCCGGGTGCTCCGGTTTTCTCCCACAGCCCAAAGATGTGCAGGTTAGGTGAGCTGGCCATGCTAAATTGCCCATGGTGTTAGGTGGATTAGTCAGGGGTAAAATATAGGGGAGTGGATTTCTCTTTGGAGGGTCGGTGTTGACTTGTTGGGCCGAAGGGCCTGTGTCCACACTGTAGGCAATCTAATCTTTGAATTGTGGGACGAAACCAGAGGTAAACCCACGCAGACACGGGGAGAATGTGCAAACTCCACACAGACAGTCGCCAGAGGCAGGAATCAAACCCGGGTCCCTGGTGCTGTGAGGCAGCAGTGCTCACCACTGAGCCACTATGCCACCCTTAAACGTCAGTCTCATTGTTGAGAGTCTGGAGTCACATGTAGGCCAGACCAGGTAAGGATGGCTGATTTCCTTCCCTGAAGGACATGAGTGAACCCAGGGGATTTTCCCCAACAATCAGTAACAGTTTTGTCGTCATCATTAGATTCTTAATTCCAGGCTTTTCCTACTGAATTCAATCTGCCATGGTGGGATTCGAACCCAGAACATTACATCGGTCCCTGGACTAATAGTCAAGCGATGCTCCCACTGGGCCATTCACCTCCCCTAACGAAACAGCAGGACAACCTGTGACCTTATGACCTGCAGTCATTTTGTAACCGGAAGCTTTCTTTGTTATTGAGAATTTCTACTCCCCATCGGGCAGTTGGGAAATATACCCATGTAGTGTGATGAACGCCAGTTTCAAGCCCTGGTCTGTGCTGAATTTCCGGATCTCATTTGGCACAGGTTACATGTACATTGCAGAGGCTGTCTGCCAGCTCTCAGCAACCTCCTCCTTGCACCCCCAGACCATGATCCACCCATGGAACATCAGACCATTGTATCCACAATAGTCACTAACCTTAGTGCGTCCAGTGATCTATCCCCCACTAGCTCCAACCCCATCGTCTCCCATCCCTGCACAGCTCACTTCTACCTCCTTCCCAAAATCCACAAACAATCAAACAGCTTAATCCTAGCTCCACTTTCTCACCCAATCCTATATTTCTCAACTCCCTCCGGGCACAAAAATCTTATCAATCTCTGCCTTAACTATCATCAAGCTCAGAAGTCACAGTTTAGGTGAAGTTAAGACAAAGGAGCAGCGCTCTGAAAGCTTGTGATTTCAAATGAACCTGTTGGACTATAACCTGGTGTCATGTGACTTCTGACCTTGTCCGTCCCAGTCCAAATACAGTCAATGGCGGAGCATCACAAGTGCAGAATTCTCAAGTTTCACAAGCCATTGAGTGAAGAAATCTCCCCTCATCTCACTTCAAAATGGCTGATCTCTTATTCTAAGACGCTGTGTGTGTGTGTGTGTGTGGGGTGTCTGTCTGTTTTGTGTCTGTGTGTGGGGAGAGGTGTGTGTGTGTTTGTGTGTGGTGTGTCTGTGAGTGTGTGTGTGTTTGTGTGTGGTGTGTCTGTGTGTGGGGAGAGGTGTGTGTGTGTTTGTGTGTGGTGTGTCTGTGTCTGGGGAGAGGTGTGTGTGTGTTTGTGTGTGGTGTGTCTGTGAGTGTGTGCGTGTCTGTGTGTGGGGAGAGGTGTGTGTGTGTTTGTGTGTGGTGTGTCTGTGAGTGTGTGCGTGTCTGTGTGTGGGGAGAGGTGTGTGTGTGTTTGTGTGTGGTGTGTCTGTGAGTGTGTGCGTGTCTGTGTGTGGGGAGAGGTGTGTGTGTGTTTGTGTCTGGTGTGTCTGTGAGTGTGTGTGTGTCTGTGTATGGGGAGAGGTGTCTGTGTGTGGGGAGAGGTGTGTGTGTGTGGGTGGTGTGTCTATGAGTGTGTGTGTGTCTGTGTGTGGGGAGAGGTGTGTGTGTGTGGGTGGTGTGTCTGTGAGTGTGTGTGTGTCTGTGTTTGTGTCTGTGTGTGGGGAGAGGTGTGTGTGTGGGTGGCGTGTCTGTGAGTGTGTGTGTGTCTGTGTTTGTATCTGTGTGTGGGGAGAGGTGTGTGTGTGGGTGGTGTGTCTGTGAGTGTGTGTGTGTCTGTGTGTGGGGAGAGGTGTGTGTGTGTGGGTGGTGTGTCTGTGAGTGTGTGTGTGTCTGTGTTTGTGTCTGTGTGTGGGGAGAGGTGTGTGTGTGTTTGCGTGTGGTGTGTCTGTGAGTGTGTGTGTGTCTGTGTTTGTGTCTGTGTGTGGGGAGAGGTGTGTGTGTGTTTGTGTGTGGTGTGTCTGTGAGTGTGTGTGTGTCTGTGTGTGGGGAGAGGTGTGTGTGTGTTTGTGTGTGGTGTGTCTGTGAGTGTGTGTGTGTCTGTGTGTGGGGAGAGGTGTGTGTGTGGGTGGTGTGTCTGTGAGTGTGTGTGTCTATGTTTGTGTCTGTGTGTGGGGAGAGGTGTGGGCGTGTGTGTGGGTGCTGTATCTGTGTGTGTGGTGTGTCTGTGAGTGTGTGTGTGTCTGTGTGTGGGGAGAGGTGTCTGTGTGTGGGGAGAGGTGTTGTGTGTGGGTGGTGTGTCTATGAGTGTGTGTGTGTCTGTGTGTGGGGAGAGGTGTGTGTGTGTCTGTGTGTGGGGAGAGGTGTCTGTGTGTGGGGAGAGGTATGTGTGTGTGGGTGGCGTGCCTGTGAGTGTGTGTGTGTGTCTGTGTTTGTGACTGTGTGTGGGGAGGTGTGTGTGTGTGGGTGGTGTGTCTGTGAGTGTGTGTTTGTGTGTGGGGAGAGGTGTGTGTGTGTCTGCGTGTGGGGAGAGGTGTGTGTGTGTGGGTGGTGTGTCTGTGAGTGTGTGTGTGTCTGTGTTTGTGTCTGTGTGTGGGGAGAGGTGTGTGTGTGTTTGAGTATGATGTGTCTGTGAGTGTGTGTGTGTCTGTGTGTGGGGAGAGGTGTGTGTGTGTTTGTGTGTGGTGTGTCTGTGAGTGTGTGTGTGTGTGGGGAGAGGTGTGTGTGTGTTTGTGTGGTGTGTCTGTGAGTGTGTGTGTGTCTGTGTGTGGGGAGAGGTGTGTGTGTGGGTGGTGTGTCTGTGAGTGTGTGTGTCTATGTTTGTGTCTGTGTGTGGAGAGAGGTGTGCGCGTGTGTGTGTGGGTGCTGTGTCTGTGAGTGTGTGTGTGTCTGTGTGTGGGGAGAGGTGTGTCTGTGTGTGTGGTGTGTCTGTGAGTGTGTGTGTGTCTGTGTGTGGGGAGAGGTGTGTGTCTGTGTGTGTGGTATGTCTGTGAATGTGTGTGTGGGGAGAGATGTGTGTGTCTGGGTGGTGTGTCTGTGAGTGTGTGTCTGTGTGTGGGGTGAGGTGTGTGTGTGTGGACTGTCTGTGAGTGTGTGTGTGTGTGTGTGTGTGGTGTGTCTGTGAGTGTGTGTGTCTGTGTTTGTGTCTGTGTGTGGGGAGAGGTGTGTATGTGTGGGTGGTGTGCCTGTGAGTGTGTGTGTGTCTGTGTGTGGGGAGAGGTGTGTGTGTGTGGGTGGTGTGTCTGTGAGTGTGTGTGTGTCTGTGTGTGGGGAGAGGTGTGTGTGTGTGGTTGGTGTGTCTGTGAGTGTGTGTGTGTCTGTGTGTGGGGTGAGGTGTGTGTGTGGGTGGTGTGTCTGTGAGTGTGTGTGTGTCTGTGTGTGGGGAGAGGTGTGTATGTGTGGGTGGTGTGTCTGTGAGTGTGTGTGTGTCTGTGTGTGGGGAGAGGTGTGTGTGTGTGGTGTGTCTGTGAGTGTGTGTGTGTCTGTGTGTGGGGAGAGGTGTGTGTGTGTGGTGTGTCTGTGAGTGTGTGTGTGTCTGTGTGTGGGGAGAGGTGTGTCTGTGAGGGTGGTGTGTCTGTGAGTGTGTGTGTGTCTGTGTGTGGGGAGAGGTGTGTATGTGTGGGTGGTGTGCCTGTGAGTGTGTGTGTGGGGAGAGGTGTGTATGTGTGGGTGGTGTGTCTGTGAGTGTGTGTGTGTCTGTGTGTGGGGAGAGGTGTGTGTGTGTGGGTGGTATGTCTGTGAGTGTGTGTGTGTCTGTGTGTGGGGTGAGGTGTGTGTGTGTGTGTGTGTGGTGTGTCTGTGAGTGTGTGCGTGTCTGTGTGTGGGGAGAGGTGTGTCTGTGTGGGTGGTGTGTCTGTGAGTGTGTGTGTGTCTGTGTGTGGGGTGAGGTGTGTGTGTGTGTGTGTGGTGTGTCTGTGAGTGTGTGCGTGTCTGTGTGTGGGGAGAGGTGTGTCTGTGTGGGTGGTGTGTCTGTGAGTGTGTTTGTGTCTGTGTGTGGGGAGAGGTGTGTGTGTGTTTGTGTGTGGTGTGTCTGTGAGTGTGTGTGTGTCTGTGTGTGGGGAGAGGTGTGTGTGTGTTTGTGTGTGGTGTGTCTGTGAGTGTGTGTGTGTCTGTGTGTGGGGAGAGGTGTGTGTGTGGGTGGTGTGTCTGTGAGTGTGTGTGTCTATGTTTGTGTCTGTGTGTGGGGAGAGGTGTGGGCGTGTGTGTGGGTGCTGTATCTGTGTGTGTGGTGTGTCTGTGAGTGTGTGTGTGTCTGTGTGTGGGGAGAGGTGTCTGTGTGTGGGGAGAGGTGTTGTGTGTGGGTGGTGTGTCTATGAGTGTGTGTGTGTCTGTGTGTGGGGAGAGGTGTGTGTGTGTCTGTGTGTGGGGAGAGGTGTCTGTGTGTGGGGAGAGGTATGTGTGTGTGGGTGGCGTGCCTGTGAGTGTGTGTGTGTGTCTGTGTTTGTGACTGTGTGTGGGGAGGTGTGTGTGTGTGGGTGGTGTGTCTGTGAGTGTGTGTTTGTGTGTGGGGAGAGGTGTGTGTGTGTCTGCGTGTGGGGAGAGGTGTGTGTGTGTGGGTGGTGTGTCTGTGAGTGTGTGTGTGTCTGTGTTTGTGTCTGTGTGTGGGGAGAGGTGTGTGTGTGTTTGAGTATGATGTGTCTGTGAGTGTGTGTGTGTCTGTGTGTGGGGAGAGGTGTGTGTGTGTTTGTGTGTGGTGTGTCTGTGAGTGTGTGTGTGTGTGGGGAGAGGTGTGTGTGTGTTTGTGTGGTGTGTCTGTGAGTGTGTGTGTGTCTGTGTGTGGGGAGAGGTGTGTGTGTGGGTGGTGTGTCTGTGAGTGTGTGTGTCTATGTTTGTGTCTGTGTGTGGAGAGAGGTGTGCGCGTGTGTGTGTGGGTGCTGTGTCTGTGAGTGTGTGTGTGTCTGTGTGTGGGGAGAGGTGTGTCTGTGTGTGTGGTGTGTCTGTGAGTGTGTGTGTGTCTGTGTGTGGGGAGAGGTGTGTGTCTGTGTGTGTGGTATGTCTGTGAATGTGTGTGTGGGGAGAGATGTGTGTGTGTGTGTGGTGTGTCTGTGAGTGTGTGTGTCTGTGTTTGTGTCTGTGTGTGGGGAGAGGTGTGTATGTGTGGGTGGTGTGCCTGTGAGTGTGTGTGTGTCTGTGTGTGGGGAGAGGTGTGTGTGTGTGGGTGGTGTGTCTGTGAGTGTGTGTGTGTCTGTGTGTGGGGAGAGGTGTGTGTGTGTGGTTGGTGTGTCTGTGAGTGTGTGTGTGTCTGTGTGTGGGGTGAGGTGTGTGTGTGGGTGGTGTGTCTGTGAGTGTGTGTGTGTCTGTGTGTGGGGAGAGGTGTGTATGTGTGGGTGGTGTGTCTGTGAGTGTGTGTGTGTCTGTGTGTGGGGAGAGGTGTGTGTGTGTGGTGTGTCTGTGAGTGTGTGTGTGTCTGTGTGTGGGGAGAGGTGTGTCTGTGAGGGTGGTGTGTCTGTGAGTGTGTGTGTGTCTGTGTGTGGGGAGAGGTGTGTATGTGTGGGTGGTGTGCCTGTGAGTGTGTGTGTGGGGAGAGGTGTGTATGTGTGGGTGGTGTGCCTGTGAGTGTGTGTGTGTCTGTGTGTGGGGAGAGGTGTGTGTGTGTGGGTGGTATGTCTGTGAGTGTGTGTGTGTCTGTGTGTGGGGTGAGGTGTGTGTGTGTGTGTGTGGTGTGTCTGTGAGTGTGTGCGTGTCTGTGTGTGGGGAGAGGTGTGTCTGTGTGGGTGGTGTGTCTGTGAGTGTGTGTGTGTCTGTGTGTGGGGAGAGGTGTGTGTGTGTGTGTGTGTGTGGTGTGTCTGTGAGTGTTTGTGTCTGTGTGTGTGGAGAGGTGTGTCTGTGTGGGTGGTGTGTCTGTGAGTGTGTGTGTGTCTGTGTGTGGGGTGAGGTGTGTGTGTGGTGTGTCTGTGAGTGTGTGTGTGTCTGTGTGTGTGGAGAGGTGTGTCTGTGTGGGTGGTGTGTCTGTGAGTGTGTGTGTGTCTGTGTGTGGGGAGAGGTGTGTGTGTGTGTGTGTGGTGTGTCTGTGAGTGTTTGTGTCTGTGTGTGTGGAGAGGTGTGTCTGTGTGGGTGGTGTGTCTGTGAGTGTGTGTGTGTCTGTGTGTGGGGAGAGGTGTGTGTGTGTGTGTGGTGTGTCTGTGAGTGTGTGTGTGTCTGTGTGTGTGGAGAGGTGTGTCTGTGTGGGTGGTGTGTCTGTGAGTGTGTGTGTGTCTGTGTGTGGGGTGAGGTGTGTGTGTGTGGATGTCCCATGTTCTTGATTCCCCAGCAGTGAAAATGCTTTCGGAGATCTAGCGGGAGCCATTACCATTCCAATGTGTTTCACCACTCATTGTCTAAAACCCCGACAATATAGGCCCAATTTGCTCAGCCTTCAGTCATGGGGCACCGCACTCATCCCAGGACTCAGTCTCACAGTAAATTCTTTTCAAATGGAAACTGTCACTCTGCTAGCCCCCATTTCTGCCTCCTGCTATCGCACCTACTACAGGATCTGAAAGCAAGTTTCAACTTAGAAGAGGCTTTTCACTAGGAATGGCCCAGCTGTATTGTTGCTGGGCTGTTAATCCAGTAGGTACTGCGAATCCTCTTGCAAGGATACCTGTCTTGAAGAAGTTTTCCTCCTCTCTCTACAAGAATCTCAGTGAGTCTCTCACTGCCACCCCCAGGTCATCTCCTCTGCCCTGAAGCTCTTCAACCATGTCCTGAAACAGACTCGACCATCCCCCACCCTCCTCCCTGACCTATCACCTCCATCCCCACCCCCACTCACCTATTGTACTCTATGTTACTTTCTCCCCACCCCCACCCCCCTCTCATTTCTCTCTCCACCCTGCAGGCACCCTGCCTCTATTCCTGATGAAGGGCTTTTGCCCGAAACGTCGATTTTCCTGCTCCTCAGATGCTGCCTGACCTGCTGTGCTTTTCCAGCATCACTCTAATCTAGGCTCTGTTCATCCAGTAGACCCAGGTAATATCCAGGGAGCACTGGGTTCAAATCTGACCATGGTGGAATTTGAATTCAATATAAACCTCAAATTAAAAGTCTGATGATGATGACTGTGAGTCAGTTGTCAGAAAAAACCCATCTGGTTCACTAATGTTCTTTAGGGAAGAAAACTGCTATCCTTACCTGGTCTGGCCTACATGTGACTCCAGACCCACAGCAATGGGGTTGACTTTTAGTTGCCCTCTAGGCAATTAGGGATGGGTAATAAATGCTGCCCAGCTAATGACACCCTCATCCTGTGAATGAATTTTTAAAAACTTATCTCCCCTTTAAATTAAAAATGTTGCACACTGCACGCAAAAGCTAAAATTTCTCTCGTGTCACCAATTTTCGACCTTTAAATTGATTTGATTTTGTTTAGAATCAGTGCTAGTCCAGTCTGAAAGGTCACATGCAATTAGCACTCCACTCTGGTGTAAACATATTTGAATAATTATTCACCGTGCAAGGTCAGAAAGGTCTGGACGAGACATTTGGGGGTTGGTTTGACTTTCTGCCATTCCCAATTGCTGCGTTTTGCAATCGGCCGAGGTCTCAGCCCTGAGGAATTCTCTACGATGACACAGGGTAACAACCCGCAATAGCGCGCTTGCTTTATTTTCCTCCAAACTGGGCGATTTTGTTTCGGCGCACAAGTCACGGGAAGTCAGCAAATAAATTGGGTAGTGTAACGTAAAGCACCATCTCCTCTGCCATAGCAACGCACCTCCATCTCGGCCAAGCTCACCGAAACACTGCACTGACACTCACCAATTCCGTAATTGCTCGATTACTGTCTTGTTGAGCTTGTCAGGGAGTGTATCTCAGCAGGAGTCAGCACCTTGAGACTATGTTGGTTCTAAGATGGCCGACAGGTCCAGTGCGTAGCCTGCAGCTAAGATAGCCGACAGGTCCAGTGCGTGGCCTGCAGCTAAGATGGCCGACAGGTCCAGTGCGTGGCCTGCAGCTAAGATGGCCGACAGGTCCAGTGCGTGGCCTGCAGCTAAGATGGCTGACAGGTCCAGTGTGTGGCCTGCAGCTAAGATGACCGACAGGTCCAGTGCGTGGCCTGCAGCTAAGATGGCTGACAGGTCCAGTGTGTGGCCTGCAGCTAAGATGACCGACAGGTCCAGTGCGTGGCCTGCAGCTAAGATGACCGACAGGTCCAGTGCGTGGCCTGCAGCTAAGATGGCCGACAGGTCCAGTGCGTGGCCTGCAGCTAAGATGACCGACAGGTCCAGTGCGTGGCCTGCAGCTAAGATGGCCGACAGGTCCAGTGTGTGGCCTGCAGTTAAGATGACCGACAGGTCCAGTGCGTGGCCTGCAGCTAAGATGGCCGACAGGTCCAGTGTGTGGCCTGCAGCTAAGATGACCGACAGGTCCAGTGTGTGAACCTGCCACCTGTAGAGTCAGGGAATGCTTGGAGTGGGGAATTATTTTGAGGTTTAGACAGCTGGACATCACCTCTACAAGTTCCCAAAGTTTCCATGTTTGCCTTCCTACATGAACCTTCACCATTTTTTTCAGTCACAAGCACAGGGCCTACTTTGAGTCAGCAGACATGTTTAATCTCTGCAGGAATGCTCTCAGAACACCACTAAAGTTATGAAGACACCGAGCATCAAGCATACTTTTAAGCAAACAACAACAACAATCCACAGCAAGCCCAGTGGCTCAGTGGTTAGCGCTGCTGCCTCACCCACACCTGGGTTTGATCCCACCCTTGGATGACTCTTTGTGTGGAGCTTGTACATTCTCCATGTGTCTGTGTGGGTATCCTCCCACAGTCTAAAGATGTGCAGGTTGGGGTGGATTGGCCGTGCTCAGTTACAAAGAGAACAAAGGAAATTTACAACCCAGGAACAGGCCCTTTGGCCCTCCAAGCCTGAGCCGATCCAAATCCATTGTCTAAACCTGTCGCCCAATTCCTAAGCACCTGTATCCCTCTGCTCCCCTCCTACTCGTGCATCTGTCCAGACGCATCTTAAATGAATCTACCGTGCCTGTCTCTACCAGCTCTGCTGGCAACGCGTATCAGGCACCTACCACCCTCTCTGTAAAGTTGTCCAAAGATGTGCAGGTTGGGGTGGATTGACTGTGCTAAATTGCCCCACAGTGTGCAGGTTGGGGTGGAGTGACTGTGCTAAATTGCCCCACAGTGTGCAGGTTGGGGTGGATTGGCCGTGCTAAATTGCCCCACAGTGTGCAGGTTGGGGTGGATTGGCTGTGCTAAATTGCCCCACAGTGTGCAGGTTGGGGTGGATTGGCCGTGCTAAATTGCCCCACAGTGTGCAGGTTGGGGTGGATTGGCCGTGCTAAATTGCCCCACAGTGTGCAGGTTGGGGTGGATTGGCCGTGCTAAATTGCCCCACAGTGTGCAGGTTGGGGTGGATTGGCCGTGCTAAATTGCCCCACAGTGTGCAGGTTGGGGTGGATTGGCCGTGCTAAATTGCCCCACAGTGTGCAGGTTGGGGTGGAGTGACTGTGCTAAATTGCCCCACAGTGTGCAGGTTGGAGTGGATTGACTGTGCTAAATTGCCCCACAGTGTGCAGGTTGGGGTGGATTGACTGTGCTAAATTGCCCCACAGTGTGCAGGTTGGGGTGGATTGACTGTGCTAAATTGCCCCACAGTGTGCAGGTTGGGGTGGATTGGCTGTGCTAAATTGCCCCACAGTGTGCAAGTTGGGGTGGATTGACTGTGCTAAATTGCCCCACAGTGTGCAGGTTGGGGTGGATTGGCTGTGCTAAATTGCCCCACAGTGTGCAGGTTGGGGTGGATTGGCTGTGCTAAATTGCCCCACAGTGTGCAGGTTGGGGTGGATTGGCCGTGCTAAATTGCCCCACAGTGTGCAGGTTGGGGTGGATTGGCTGTGCTAAATTGCCCCACAGTGTGCAGGTTGGGGTGGAGTGACTGTGTTAAATTGCCCCACAGTGTGCAGGTTGGGGTGGATTGGCTGTGCTAAATTGCCCCACAGTGTGCAGGTTGGGGTGGATTGACTGTGTTAAATTGCCCCACAGTGTGCAGGTTGGGGTGGATTGGCCGTGCTAAATTGCCCCACAGTGTGCAGGTTGGGGTGGATTGGCTGTGCTAAATTGCCCCACAGTGTGCAGGTTGGGGTGGATTGGCTGTGCTAAATTGCCCCACAGTGTGCAGGTTGGGGTGGATTGGCTGTGCTAAATTGCCCCACAGTGTGCAGGTTGGGGTGGATTGGCCGTGCTAAATTGCCCCACAGTGTGCAGGTTGGGGTGGATTGGCTGTGCTAAATTGCCCCACAGTGTGCAGGTTGGGGTGGATTGGCTGTGCTAAATTGCCCCACAGTGTGCAGGTTGGGGTGGATTGGCTGTGCTAAATTGCCCCACAGTGTGCAGGTTGGGGTGGATTGGCTGTGCTAAATTGCCCCACAGTGTGCAGGTTGGGGTGGATTGGCTGTGCTAAATTGCCCCACAGTGTGCAGGTTGGGGTGGATTGGCTGTGCTAAATTGCCCCACAGTGTGCAGGTTGGGGTGGATTGGCTGTGCTAAATTGCCCCACAGTGTGCAGGTTGGGGTGGATTGGCTGTGCTAAATTGCCCCACAGTGTGCAGGTTGGGGTGGAGTGACTGTGCTAAATTGCCCCACAGTGTGCAGGTTGGGGTGGATTGGCTGTGCTAAATTGCCCCACAGTGTGCAGGTTGGGGTGGAGTGACTGTGCTAAATTGCCCCACAGTGTGCAGGTTGGGGTGGAGTGACTGTGCTAAATTGCCCCACAGTGTGCAGGTTGGGGTGGATTGACTGTGCTAAATTGCCCCACAGTGTGCAGGTTGGGGTGGATTGGCTGTGCTAAATTGCCCCACAGTGCGCAGGTTGGGGTGGATTGGCTGTGCTAAATTGCCCCACAGTGTGCAGGTTGGGGTGGATTGGCTGTGCTAAATTGCCCCACAGTGTGCAGGTTGGGGTGGATTGGCCGTGCTAAATTGCCCCACAGTGTGCAGGTTGGGGTGGATTGGCTGTGCTAAATTGCCCCACAGTGTGCAGGTTGGGGTGGATTGACTGTGCTAAATTGCCCCACAGTGTGCAGGTTGGGGTGGATTGACTGTGCTAAATTGCCCCACAGTGTGCAGGTTGGGGTGGATTGGCTGTGCTAAATTGCCCCACAGTGTGCAGGTTGGGGTGGATTGGCCGTGCTAAATTGCCCCACAGTGTGCAGGTTGGGGTGGATTGGCTGTGCTAAATTGCCCCACAGTGTGCAGGTTGGGGTGGATTGACTGTGCTAAATTGCCCCACAGTGTGCAGGTTGGGGTGGAGTGACTGTGCTAAATTGCCCCACAGTGTGCAGGTTGGGGTGGATTGGCTGTGCTAAATTGCCCCACAGTGTGCAGGTTGGGGTGGATTGGCTGTGCTAAATTGCCCCACAGTGTGCAGGTTGGGGTGGATTGACTGTGCTAAATTGCCCCACAGTGTGCAGGTTGGGGTGGATTGACTGTGCTAAATTGCCCCACAGTGTGCAGGTTGGGGTGGATTGGCTGTGCTAAATTGCCCCACAGTGTGCAGGTTGGGGTGGATTGGCTGTGCTAAATTGCCCCACAGTGTGCAGGTTGGGGTGGATTGGCCGTGCTAAATTGCCCCACAGTGTGCAGGTTGGGGTGGATTGGCTGTGTTAAATTGCCCCACAGTGTGCAGGTTGGGGTGGATTGGCTGTGCTAAATTGCCCCACAGTGTGCAGGTTGGGGTGGATTGGCTGTGTTAAATTATCTAAAGATGTGCAGGTTGGGGTGGATTAACTGTGATAACTTGCCCCACAGTGTGCAGGTTGGGGTGGAGTGACTGTGCTAAATTGCCCCACAGTGTGCAGGTTGGGGTGGAGTGACTGTGTTAAATTGCCCCACAGTGTGCAGGTTGGGGTGGAGTGACTGTGCTAAATTGCCCCACAGTGTGCAGGTTGGGGTGGATTGGCCGTGCTAAATTGCCCCACAGTGTGCAGGTTGGGGTGGATTGGCTGTGCTAAATTGCCCCACAGTGTGCAGGTTGGGGTGGATTGGCCGTGCTAAATTGCCCCACAGTGTGCAGGTTGGGGTGGATTGGCCGTGCTAAATTGCCCCACAGTGTGCAGGTTGGGGTGGATTGGCTGTGCTAAATTGCCCCACAGTGTGCAGGTTGGGGTGGATTGGCCGTGCTAAATTGCCCCACAGTGTGCAGGTTGGGGTGGATTGGCTGTGCTAAATTGCCCCACAGTGTGCAGGTTGGGGTGGATTGACTGTGCTAAATCTTCCCACAGTGTGCAGGTTGGGGTGGAGTGACTGTGCTAAATTGCCCCACAGTGTGCAGGTTGGGGTGGATTGGCTGTGCTAAATTGCCCCACAGTGTGCAGGTTGGGGTGGAGTGACTGTGCTAAATTGCCCCACAGTGTGCAGTTTGGGGTGGATTGACTGTGTTAAATTGCCCCACAGTGTGCAGGTTGGGGTGGAGTGACTGTGCTAAATTGCCCCACAGTGTGCAGGTTGGGGTGGAGTGACTGTGCTAAATTGCCCCACAGTGTGCAGGTTGGGGTGGATTGGCCATGTTAAACTGCCCTATCGTGTGCAGGACTGCCTAAGTTAGGTCCAGAGTTCGGGGTGGGATGCTGTTAGTACTGGCAGTGTGGACTTGCTGGGCTGAATGGTCTGTTTCCATGCTCTAGGGGATTCTATGTGCACCAACTCATATTAAATGCTCCACTTGAAGATGCAGTCATGTCACTGCGGAATTTTACCTCAAAGGGAACATCACATCTTGAAAATCTATTGACTTGGGCCTCATGTTGTGCAATATTAGCATATGAAAGCTGACGTCCTCAATCCCTTTGTTCTCTCTTTAATAGAGGCAATTGTCTTGGTTATTTTTGTCCTGATGTT
The DNA here is from genome assembly GCF_037043375.1 of Chiloscyllium plagiosum. Classification (NCBI taxonomy): domain Eukaryota; kingdom Metazoa; phylum Chordata; class Chondrichthyes; order Orectolobiformes; family Hemiscylliidae; genus Chiloscyllium; species Chiloscyllium plagiosum. Next base: position 22,039,081 of record NW_028270191.1, on the reverse strand, counting down.
GTGTAGCACTTCAAGACCTCAGGACAGGATTTATTTTTACAGTAAATTTACATCAAGGTAGCCTGGTGGCTCCCACTTTCACCTCGAGCCAGGAGAGAGCGACTTGAAGCACACCCCAGAGATGTGAACATGCAGTGCAGCCTGTTCTGTCAAACTGACGACCTGCTGGCCAGGTCAGACAGGGTCTACCTTGCCTCTGACGTGGGAGGTAATCATTCCGATGGCTGAGCTGACAGGACATAAGGAGAGATGAATGTATGGTGGGGGTTGTACTGTGCACATCACGGCTGACTAGGCCTTGAGCTGCACTGTCCAAAGTACCACTATAAAATCTTCCTTCGCTGACACAGGACACTGAGGCAGTGAGGATGCTGTCACTTTAAGAGGTTATTTTATCCGGGGTTTTGTTTTTGAAGAGAGGTTGTAAGGCAGAGCTGCTGGACTGAAGACCCCTTGAGCAAACAGCTTGGGGTTTTTAAAATTACAATTGGAACAATGGAAGCAGACTGGGTGCGGCCTACTCTCACAGACCAGGCCTTCTCAGTTTGTTTATAGTTTTTAGGTTGAGCTTTAAGCATAAGTTCTTGGGGTCTCAACAGAGTTGGAAGCTTCAGTGAATGTCTCCTAGCTGCTACTGGCTCTGAATTTTCTCTTGATGTTTGTTCCTCCTGGATTGGAGAACTGCATGTGAGAATCTGTATCTGAATTTGCCTTTTTCTGCCAAGGGGCTGTTGTTTATAGGATATTGCTATATTGAAACAGTTAATTAGTAGTGGTTACTGTATCTGTTTTCCTATTAAATTGCCAATAGAGTTAAGTTATTCTAAATTCCTCGGTTGGATTATATCTAGTGTTTACATAAATAGTGTATTTTGATTAGATTCCCTGCAGTATGGAAACAGGCCCTTTGGCCCAACAATTCCTTACTGACTCCCCAAACAGTAACCCACTCAGACCCATTCCCCCACCCTATATTTACACCTGACTAATGCACCTAACACTAGGGGCAATTTAGCATGGCCAATTCACCTAACCTGCACATCTTTGGACTGTGGGAGGAAACCAGAGCTCTCGGAGGAAACGCACGCAGACACGGGGAGAATGTGCAAACTCTACACAGACAGTCGCCTGAGGTGGGAATCAAACCCCGGTCCCTGGTGCTGTGAGGCAGCAGTGCTAACCACTGAGCCACCGTGCCACATTTTGCTTAACGTCGAGTGGTTTGACCTGCCGCATTGCATCGGGAACAGACGCTTTATAGCTGCCATTAAAAACAAGAAAAAGTTAGGGCCTAGGCTTAAAATATGTCGAGGGGGCCTGGTCTAGTCCGAGACAAGGCCGAGTGCTTCATTCTGTGCAGGCGATGGAGTTTCCAACCCTGAGTCCAATTCTAATTTGAAAAGGCTCACTCCTTGGCAGGCAGGCCTACGTAAGGATTACCTAGGCTTTTCCAAGTGTTGGCCCACCCGAGCGTCAGTGTCAACGGGGGCAGCAGCAGAGGTTCCTGATGCACAGCGGAGGGAGAATTCCTGCAGCCCAGTTCCCACCGTGGAGAGAGCAGGCCCCATGTCAGTGAAGAGGCAGCTAACAAGTTGATGCAATAGGGCCGACCGCGTCTTCAGCGGGCTACATTTATTTGTTCAACATCGAAATATAAAGCAGGACATTACCACTTAGTAATCGGCACCCAGTGCGAACTGAAGGAACAGTCGCTGAGTCCTTCTGTCTGTACGAGACAGAAATGCAGAGACTCACCAAAATAAAAAGGACTGGCTGTGTGCTGTGCCTTCAGGCAAAGTTGACCATGTCCTTGGGCACAGAGGGGAGCGTTTGCCAGATGGATCTGGGTGAGAAAAGTTATTCCTTCCATCCTATCGCACCCACCCAGTAGAAACACACCGAGGACTCCCTGGGCGCCGCAAAAATTGGATCACTCGACACACGAGAGACTCTGTTTCTCCTCAAAATGAAACACCTTGAAATCGAAACCAATAAACCAGGTGTAAATGGAAGCTGGAAGAACACATCATTCGCCTCGATCGACCAGCCTGTCACAGACCCCTCCATGTCGATAGAGCTGGTGACAACCTTCGTCTTGCTGACTGGGCTATTTCGCCACCTCACTGGATACAAGGAGACTGGATGGTGAGGGTACCAGGGGGTGGGACCTGGGGGTGGAGAGGCACAGCGAGGCTGCGGAATTGCCCAGGGTTTACGGGCTGTGCTACCCCCCCCACCGAATGCCCACCCCTTGCTGCAGGAAGGAGCTCGCTTTGAACCTCCCTGCTTCTGTCACCCCCCACGCACAGTATTAGATCACTCCCTGGGAGAAGCGAGCTCTCCAGGGCCTCCATCCTGTCAATGCTTTGTTAACTCAGAGCTCGATTCGTCCGACGTACTCCCAACTTGTCTCCCACGCATCTAAAACCTGAGCCCTCCGAAACCGAATGGCCTACTCCTGCCTCTATGTCTGACGTGACTCATAGAACATAGAACATAGAACATAGAACAATACAGCACAGAACAGGCCCTTCGGCCCACGATGTTGTGCCGAACATTTGTCCTAGCTTAAGCACCCATCCATGTACCTATCCAATTGCCGCTTAAAGGTCACCAATGATTCTGACTCTGCCATTCCCACAGGCAGTGCATTCCATGCCCCCACCACTCTCTGGGTAAAGAACCTACCCCTGACATCCCCCCTATCCCTTCCACCCTTCATCTTAAATGGCATATGTGTGGATAAGTGTTCTAGTTTGTTTTTTAGTCATGCCTCTGTGACACATGGTGCTTTACACGAAAGGTGCTACAGAAGTTGTTGTTGCTTTTCCCTCTCAGTGGCCCTGGGTTTCTTCCCCTTGCATCTACCTGGGGATAACACAGTGGTGTGAGCAGCAGGCGAGAGAGCGAGTGACCAGGTATGATGCTACAGACTGCACTGCACGGGTGAACACATGCCGCTCTGCCCACCATGGTCAACGTCAGAGCCTGTACCATCCATTGCTCAAATACCACAGCAGACCCGTGCCAACATGCAGCACAGTGCAGACAATATCTCAGCTTGGGCTGGGTACTGGCAAATAACATGCAAGCCCCACAATTGCCAGGCAATGCCCATCTCCCACCAAGAGAAAACTGACACTCAGTGCCATTACTGTAATCTGTACTGTTGCTCATCATCTTGCCTACACTCTCTGCACTGGCCGTAAGTTCAGTTCACTGCTACTATCCTCTTTTAGGGATTGAAGGGCCTGGTTAGGGTTAGGGTTAGGGTTAGGGTTAGGGTTAGGGTTAGGGTTAGGGTTAGGGTTAGGGTTAGGGTTAGGGTTAGGGTTAGGGTTAGGGTTAGGGTTAGGGTTAGTGACTTGGTGGTCAAATGAGGAGATGCTCTCATCTTAAACATGGTGTAGTTTACTGTATTGCATGTTAGTAACTATGCACCAGATATTGCAGACATTATTACAGAGACTATGAGGAGGATCTGGATGGTAATCGTACTCCCTCAAGGTGGCTCAGTGGTTGGCACTGCTGCCTCACAGCGCCAGGGCCCGGGGTTCGATTCCAGCCTCGGGCGACTGTCTGTGTGGAGTTTGCACATCCTCCCCATGTCTGCGTGAGTTAGCTCCAGTTTCCTCCCACAGTCCAAAGATGTGCAGGTTCGGTGAATTGGCCACGCCATAATTTTCAGGGATGTGTAGGTTGGGTGCATTAGTCAGGGGTAAATATAGGGGAATGGGTCTGGGTGGGTTATCCTTTGGAGGGTCGGTGTGGACTTGTTGGGCTGAAGGGTCTGTTTCCACATTGTAGGGACTCTATCTAAAGCAGCACATTTGGAACGAAGCAGTTTGCGACCATTAAAAGCTGCAAATATCAGCGCAGAAGAAACTACGCACTGAACAGTACCTCAGGCAAACGACAGATGACTGCAGGAACAGCTTTCATAATGGCTGTGGGATTGCAAACTTTGGGCTGCTGCTGTTGTGTTTCACAGGAGCAGAAAATCTGAGGAGCTCTGGAGGTAAAGTACAGTATGGTCTCAATGAAAGCACTGTCCCTTCCTCGTTCGATTAGATTCCCTACAGTGTGGAAACAGGCCCTTTGGCCCAACCAGTCCACACCGACCCTCTGAAGAGTAACCCACCCAGACCCATATCCCTCTGACTAATGGACCTCCCACTATGGGCAATTTAGCATGGCCAATTCACCTGACCTGCACATCTTTGGGCTGTGGGAGGAAACCAGAGCAAACTCACACAGACACGGGGAGAAGGTGCAAACTCCACACAGACAGTCGCCCGAGGCTGGAATTGAACCTGGGACCCTGGTGCTGTGAGGCGGCAGTACGAACCACTGAGCCACCGTGCCGCCTTAAATTAGATGGCTGCGATTTTTCCGCCTAAGAACCCTCCAACCACAAGGGATGAACTCAGATTTCTCCAGTTTCCTCATTTCCCCTCCCCCCACCTTGTCTCAGTCCCAACCCTCGAACTCAGCACCACCTTCCTAACCTGCAATCTTCTTCCTGACCTCTCCGCCCCCACCCCCACTCCAGCCTATCACCCTCACCCTAACCTCTTTCCACCTATCGCATTTCCAACGCCCCTCCCCCAAGTCCCTCCTCCCTACCTTTTATCTCAGCCTGCTTGGCACACCCTCCTCATTCCTGAAGAAGGGCTCATGCCCGAAACGTCGATTCTCCTGCTCCTTGGATGCTGCCAGGCCTGCTGCGCTTTTCCAGCAACACATTTTCAGCTGCGATTTTGAGTTCAAAGGCACAAGCCAATAGTTGAACAAAGACTGCCAGGACAGGTCTGAGGGAATGCTGCACTGTCCGAGATGCCAATTTTGGATTCATTACCCAATAAAATATGGGTTCAGGCGAGATACATCTAACCATTAAGCTTCTGGGTGAGAAGGGATGAGCTAGTTGCCCTTATTTGGGCCGAATGGCCTGTTTCCACACTGTGGGGTTACTATAGTTATTCACCTGTCCCCATGGGTTGCTAACAAAAAATGAGAACATGCAAGTGACCATAAGAACCAGGAGCAGGAGTCGGCCATCTGACCCCTCCAGCCCGTTCTGCCATTCCCCAAGATCATGCCTGATCTTTTTGTGGACTCAGCTCCACTTACCCGCCCGCTCACCATAACGTTTCATTCCTTTACTGCTCAAATATCTACTTATCTTCGCCTTAGAAACATTCAGTGAGGAAGTCACAACTCCTTCCCTGGGCAGGGAATTCCACAGATTCACAACCCTCTGGGTGAAGAAGTTCCTCCCTAAATCAGTCCTAAATCTGCTCCCTCTAATCTTGAGGCTCTTGTCCTAGTGACACCCATCATCCTCTCTACCTCTATCTTATCTCTTCCCTTCATCATTTTATATGTTTCTATAAGAGCCCCCCCTCATTCTTCTAACGAGTATAACCCCAGTATACTCAGTCTCTCCTCATAAGGCAACCCTCTCAACTCTGGAATCAACTTCGTGAATAACCTCTGCACCCCCTCCGGTGCCTGTACATCCTTTCTCAAGGAGCCCAAAACTGTACATGGTACTGCAGGGGTGGTCTCACCAGCACCGTATACAGCTGCAGCAGAACCTCCTTGTTTTAAACTCCATCCCTCTAGCATGGCAAACCCGAAGAAAAAGCTGGTAAAACAATGGTGCTCTGCTGAACTTCTGTGAGCATCAACCATGTTGGCCACAGCAGAATTTGAACTGATTGAAATGGTCCATAAAAGATGTCAGAAGTAAAGTGAGACCCAGATTAGTTCAAACAATGGGCACGGACGAGAACAGACAAATTATGCAAGAGCCAAAGACTGTATTTGAAAGTCTCATTTAAATTCTCTTTAACTATTAATGCGAAAGCCATACCAATTTTAATATTTGCCTGTGTTTATATTGAGTGCTGGTCACTAGATTCCAGACAGAACTGATCAGAAAGTCACAATGGTATTATCCCCCTCCAGTGCCAATACATCCTTTCTAAGTAAGGAGGGCAAAACTACATACAGCACTCCAGCTGTGCTCTCACCAGCACCCTACACAGCTACAGCAGAACCTCCCTGTTTTTAAACTCCATGTCTCCAGCAATGAAGATCAATATTCCATTCGCCTTCTTAATTACCTGCTGCATCTGCAAACCAGCTTTTTGTGATTCATGCACATGAACACCCAGGTCCCTCTGCACTGCAGCAGGCTGCAACCTTTCACTGTTTAAATAAGAGTCCATTTTGCTATTCGTTAACTGTGCCACCCCTGGCCAGATTGTTGTGCCCTTGGGCATTTTGTGGAATCGTAAGGAGTTACAACACAGGGGGAGGCCTTTTAGCTCATCGAGCCTATGCCAGGGCTTTATAAAAACCAAAAATCTAATTAGTGTCACTCCCCTGTTTTTTCCACAGATGATCTGCCTTTTCATTTTGGTCTTTTCTAAGTGCGTATGTATATATAAATATATCCAGCTGCCAGAGGAAGTGGTGGAGGCTGGTACAATTGCAACATTTAAGAGGCATTGGATGGGTATATGAATAGGAAGGGTTTGGAGGGATATGGGCCAGGCGCTGGCAGGTGGGACTAGATTGGGTTGGGATATCTGGTCAGCATGGAAGGGTTGGACCGAAGGGTCTGTTTCCATGCTGTACATCTCTATGACTCTATAACTGTGCTGGTCAGTCACTGAACCTAGTCACAAGAGGCTGCCAATGTACTTTGAACAACAGAACATAAAAGTTTATTGAAGAAAGAAAAAAAATACAGACGGTGGGCAAGAACTCTCATTACAAACATCAGAAATAAAGATTCATTCCTTTTATCCCAGCAACAACCTTGCGGACAGTCAACCCTCAGTAAGAGTAATCTCTAGCAGTAGGCAAATGCTTCTGGCTCAATTAGCACAGCTTCAGTCAGTTTCAAGCATAAACAGAAATTGCTGGAGAAACTCACCAGGTCTGGCAGCAGTCTTGGAGAGAAAGCAACATTAATATTTCGGGTCTAATGACCTTTCTTCAGAACTGATCCACCATTCCGACCCCCAGTCAGAGGATGACCCCACCCCTCAAGTTCTGAAGAAGGGTCACTGGACCCAAAACGTTAACTCTGCTTTCTCTCTCCTGCCAGATCTGCTGAGGTTTTCAAGTAATTTCTGTTTTGGTTTTTCAAATAATAATACATTGTGCGTCACCTTTCAAAAGGAATTTGGATTATTATCAGGAGCGGGAAAAAAAACAACTTTGAATCCCTACAGTGTGGAAAAGCAGGCCATTCGTCCCCTCGAGTCCACACTGACCCTCTGAAGAGCATCCCACCCAGACCCACCATTTCCCATGGTTAATCCAACTAACCTGCACATCCCTGGGCAATGTATAAAGACCAATCCACCCGAACCTGCACATTCCTGGATACTATGGGGCAATTTAGCACGGCCAATCCACCCTAACCTGCACATCCCTGATCACTATGGGACAATTTAGCATGGCCAATCCACCCTAACCTACAAATCCCTGGATACTATGGGACAATTTAGCACGGCCAATCCACTCTAACCTGCACATCCCTGGACACTATGGGGCAATTTAGAATGGCCAATCTACCCTAACCTGCACATCCCTGGGCACTATGGGCAATTTAGCATGGCCAATCCACCCTAACCTACACATCCCTGGGTACTATGGGACAATTTAGCATGGCCAATCCACCCTAACCTGCACATCCCTGGACACTATGGGGCAATGTAGCATGGCCAATCCACCCTGACCTGCACATCTTTGAATTGTGGGAGGAAACCCCACACAGACACAGGGGAGAATGTGTAAGCTCCACACAGACAGATGCCAGAGGGTGGAATCGAACCTGTGTCCCTGGCGCGGTGAGGTAGCAGCACTAAGCACTCAGTTACCGCGCTGCCCTCTTACAGAGGGGCCAGTACAGATATGACAGACTGAATGGCCTCGTTCACTAATTCTATGTGTTTTAGTGGAGCATTTCCAAGAATGAAGAGAGAGCTGGCGAAAATGGTGGAGCAGATTTCAGATCCTGCAGCCCAGGTCAGTGAAGACACAGGCACGGTCGACCAGATTGGAGTCAGGTCGGATCAACGTCGGAAGATTGCGCTCCCGTTTTTTTCCCCGATTGTGCCTTTCAAATAAAACCTGCTTTCTCGGAGGTTGGGAAATGGCTCAGGGATGGAGGGAGTTAATGAAAACGCAGGAGGGAAGAGTCAGTACACCAAGACGGGAGCTTTTTGTCGTCCCTGACGTTTCTGACTTGGTTTACAATGAGCAGAGATTAATGCAGCAGGAGGCGAACAGGAAAAGGGCTTGCTGACTTGAGAAAACAACGGCTCATGCTGATCCGTGGCGAGGGGAGGGAACTTTGCGGAAGTTTCAGGTGACAGTTAGGACAGCAGCAGAGGCAGGGCTGGGGCGGCCCAGCGATTGCTTCGGCAGGTCTCCGGGAGTCAAGTCAGCGCAGAGGCCGAGTCAGATTCTCGCATGTCATCCCTTCCTTCACACGACAAACATGGGGGACGCAGGGCGGGAGGGGATAAATCAGGGGGCAAGAAAAGGGAGAGCTCGTGTCGACAACACGGGAAGGCCAGGTGGGAAGTTGCTGCTGCAGAAATCTATGGCGTTTTTCAGGCCTTTCACACTGATTAATATCGAGGAAGACGCGCACTGAGAAACACCGGTCTGTGTGCGAACTCATCAGGAAAGGTGCGCCAATAGCATGAGCAGCTGTGGGAAGGAGTTACTTGTTCTGAAGCTCGGTCAAAGAGGTAAGTTAAGGAGGGTCTGAAAAGGAGAGAGATTGGTTTCTTGTTGCCACCTGTACCGAGATACAGTGAAAAGTATAGTTTCGCATGCTCTACAGTACCATATACAGCGCATCAGGGGAGCAGAACTGAGTGTACAATACAGAGGTTTCTGAACCCTTTCAAGTTTCACAACATCCTTCCTGTAGCAGGGAGACCAGAATTGCACACAATATTCCAAAAGTGACCTCGCCAATGTCCTGTACAGCCGCAACATGACTTCCCAACTCCTGTACGCAATACACTGACCAATAAAGGTAAGGGTACCAAACACCTTCTTCACGATCCTATCTACCTGCAACTCTCCTTTATGTCCCTGGAGTAAAGTGTGAACCCATAACGAGTGTGAAAAAGTCGCCCCCTTAGGTTCCTTTTAAGTCTTTTCCCCTCTCTCCTTAGGCCCTCTAGTTCTGGACTCCCCCACCCCAAGGAAAAGTCTTTGTATATTTATCCTGTCCATGCCCCTCATGATTTTATAAACCTCTATAAGGTCACCCCCTCAGCGTCCAACGCTCCAGGGAAAACAGCACCAGCCTGTTCAGCCTCTCCCAAACATGCAATAAACTACAATCTGCTGAAGGCAAGAGTCTCTTCTTCTTATATTAGCAAGTGGATTTCCTCTACCACACCAGGCTGAGCAAATCCCTCCATTACAAGAGAATTGTAGTAGCAAATCTAATCCCGGGTGAGCAGAAATACCCGAAACGCTGATTTCCCTGCTCCTCAGATGCTGCCTGACCTGCTGTGCTTTTCAAGCACCACTCTAATCTCCAGCATCTGCAGGAGCCACTTCCGCCTAGAAATACACACACCCTGATCCAACATGGTGAGCAGCGGGGCAGATTCTGGTTGGCGACCACACAGTGGCAGGAGTGAAGGTCTGAAGAGCTCTCCAGCCACCGCTTGAAGAATCCTGCTCACGCACCCAGTCAGCCCCAGGAGGGGCTGAATACCCAAGAATCCAGGCGCCCAGCAGACAGCGACTGAGACAGAGAGGCAAAACGTTGGCGCAGCCGTTGGAGCCTTGGAGCAGTCGCCTGCACTGAAGAGCAGATCGTCGGGCAACAGCCCCTCGGCATTTCTGACTTGCAAAAGAGGACATGCATTTGAGGCACTGGGAGGGTCCGATAACTGAACGGACCCCCATTTACCTTCAGCAGAAAGCCCTCAGACAGTGGTCTTTCTAGAGAATTCCTAGAAGCATGGCGACACATTGACTTGGATCCCATTTACCACCCCCTGAGAAAAAGAACAGGAAATGACATCACCATAGGAAAATGACATCACCACAGAAAATGACATCACCAACCCAAGGAAACCCAAACGTATAAATAGAAGGCAGTAATCATCAGCAGTGCTTCGTCCAGAGGCCCACTGAAGATGTTACCCTAGAACGGTGATGAAATGTCTGAAAATTAGCCTGCCAGCTCAGCGAACAAACGCACATCCAGAACCTCAACCTGAGCTACAAATCTTCTCAAAACCCACTAACAGTGAGCTATCCCCAGTGCCCCTTGGCAACAGCTGCCTGAAGCTTTCGTGCGTCCCTCAGCCTGGATCTTGGAATGTGCCAGTCTGCAACACTCAGTCAGGGTCAACCCCTTGTTCTGGAAGGCCAACACGTTTCGGGCAGATCATGAGGGGCATGGATAGGATAAATAGGTATTTGCCCTGGGGTGGGGGAGTCCAGAACGAGAGGGCATAGTTTAGGGTGAGAGGGGAAGGATGTAAAAGGGACCTGAGGGGCAACGTTTTCACACAGAGGGTGGTGCGTGTATGGAATGAGCTGCCAGAGGAAGTGGTGGAGGCTGGTACAATGACAACATTTAAAAGGCATCTTTTATAGGGTTAGGGTATATGAATAGGAAGGGTTTAGAGGAATATGGGCCAAGTGCTGGGAAGTGGGACTAGATTACGTTGGGATATCTGGGCGGCATGGACGGGTTGGACCCCAAGGGTCTGTTTCCGTGCCGTACAGCTCTCTGACTCTTGTGCAAGCCCCCTCCACCTACCCTCACCGCCAAGGCTCACCCTCAACAGACACAGCTGATTGCCTGGGTAGGTGGGTAAAAGTCATGGAGGGCAACGGTGCCAGAGCACTAAACCTTACGGGAGGGAGAGCTGGAGGAAAACCCTCGCAAACAAACTCGGTCAGAGGCAAAAGAGGACACAATAAAGACAAAAGGAGACAGTTCCATTAATGTCAAGCCAGTGCACTGGAAACAAATCTAGCATCCTTTTATAGCCTGTAATACAGCGAGCTGGGGGTTTATCTACATGAAGCAGAGACACATCATTTAATTAGAAAGGAGTTGTTTAATATTGCATTAAGCTTCCTGCTGAATACCGATTTCTCTCTGCTTTGTTCTTCTGAATAAGTATGACATTTGTTTGGCATTGACGAAACAATGTTACTGATCGAGAGATGCCACTGAGCTTTTAGCTTTAGGTGTGTGAATAGCTGGGACTAATAAGCCATCAAAAGCACTTTTTAAATGAAAATTTAGTACCTCCACGCAGAGGGAAGGTTGTGTTTATGTGTTTTGAATCATGTCACTAATTTCACTCCAGATCATTAATATCTGGATTCTGAGCAGAGGTGGTAGTTGGATTTACTCATCATTTCTAGCTCAGGCCTCCCACTCACTAATTACTTGACACTCAACCCCGCCGCCACCCTCTCATCAGCAAACAATTCCAAGGGGAATTCTCGCTCATGTAAAGGATAAACGTGAGCAGAAAACAATCCAGAAAAAGCAGCTGCTTTGGTGCAAAGGTGTTCTGATTAGATTTCCTACAGTATGGAAACAGGCCCTTCAGCCCCACACGTCCACACCAACCCTCCGAAGGGAATCCCACCCAGACCCATTCCCCTACCCTGTAGTTGCCCCCTGACGATGGGCAATTTAGCATGACCACCTAACCTACACATTGTTGGATCATGGGAGGAAACCCACACAGGCACAGGGAGAACATGCAAGCTTCACAGTCAGTCACCCGAGGCAGGAATTGAACCTGGGCCATGGTGCTGTGAGATAGCAGTGCTAACCGCTGAGCCACCGTGTCCCCCTCAAACCTCAGCAGATCAGCAAGGAGGTGTTGGTGTTTTCTTTCTGCTTTCGAGCAGGATTGGGGTAAGTTGGGGTTTCAGTCGCTCATGAGAACAGAAGGGGCGGGAACTTGCAGGAGGGCCAGATTAGTGGCAGAATCAGATAGCAGTGGAGGTGGGGGGGGGGGGGAGTCAATCTCGATGTCGGAGCATCACACTCTGGCTTTGACACTTCTGACAAGCGTAGGCCTGATGGGTTTCTTGCTAGTCAGCGATGGGTTAGTGGTTCAAAGGACCATTGCTTGTTTCATGTCTTATTGACAGCTCAACCCGTGTCATTCAGCTTCCTGGGAAAACTTGATGTGGAAGTCAAAATGGGCTCCAGGTGGCTTCAGCCCACTGTGAGGAGCCACCATATTGGGCACCAACATATCGGCATGTTCCATGGGGAGCGCACACACACACACCCCCACTGGCGCTGGGCACCAACATCCCGGCATGTCCCATGGGGCGCACACACACACACACACACACACAAAACCCCCACAGACACTGGGCACCAACATCTCGGCATGTTCCATGGGGCGCACACACACACACACACACACACACACACACCCCACAGACACTGGGCACCAACATCTCGGCATGTCCCATGGGGCGCACACACACACACACACACACACACACACAACCCCCACAGACACTGGGCACCAACATATCGGCATGTTCCATGGGGCGCACACACACACACACACACACGCACAACCCCCACAGACACTGGGCACCAACATCTCGGCATGTTCCATGGGGCGCACACACACAGACCCCCCACAGACACTGGGCACCAACATCTCGGCATGTTCCATGGGGCACACACACACACACACACACACACACCCCACAGACACTGGGCACCAACATCTTGGCATGTCCCATGGGGCGCACACACACACACACACACACACACACACACACACCCCCACAGACACTGGGCACCAACATCTCGGCATGTTCCATGGGGCGCACACACACACACACACACACACCCCACAGACACTGGGCACCAACATCTCGGCATGTCCCATGGGGCGCGCGCACACACACACACACACACACACACACACACACACACACCCACAGACACTGGGCACCAACATCTCGGCATGTTCCATGGGGCGCACACACACACACACACACACACCCCACAGACACTGGGCACCAACATCTCGGCATGTCCCATGGGGCGCGCACACACACACACACACACACACACACACACACACACACACAGACACTGGGCACCAACATCTCGGCATGTCCCATGGGGCGCGCACACACACACACACACACCCCACAGACACTGGGCACCAACATCTCGGCATGTTCCATGGGGCGCACACACACACACACACACACACCCCACAGACACTGGGCACCAACATCTCGGCATGTTCCATGGGGCA
>NW_028270191.1:15773760-15778760 GCF_037043375.1 Chiloscyllium plagiosum | reverse complement strand
GGAAAAGAAAGAAGGAAAGGAAAGAAAGGAAAGAAGGAAAAGAAATAAGGAAAGAAAAGAATGAAAGAAGGAAAGAAGGAAAAGAAAGAAGGAAAAGAAAGAAGGAAAAGAAAGAAGGAAAGGAAAGAAGGAAAGGAAAGGAGGAGAAGAAAGAAGGAAAGGAAGAAAGAAGGAAAGGAAGAAAGAAGGAAAAGAATGAAAGAAGGAAAGAAAAGAATGAAAGAAGGAAAGAAAAGAATGAAAGAAGGAAAGAAAAGAATGAAAGAAGGAAAGAAAAGAAAGAAGGAAAAGAAAGAAGGAAAAGAAAGAAGGAAAAGAAAGAAGGAAAGAAAGAAGGAAAGAAAGAAGGAAAGAAAGAAGGAAAGAAAGAAGGAAAGAAGGAAGGAAGGAAGGAAGGAAGGAAGGAAGGAAGGAAGGAAGGAAGGAAAGAAGGAAAAGAAAGAAGGAAAAGAAAGAAGGAAAAGAAAGATGGAAAAGAAAGAAAGAAGGAAAGGAAAGGAGGAAAGGAAGAAAGAAGGAAAGGAAGAAAGAAGGAAAAGAAAGAAAGAAAGAAAGAAAGAAAGAAAAGAAAGAAAGAAGGAAAGAAAAGAAGGAAAGAAAGAAGGAAAAGAAAGAAGGAAAAGAAAGAAGGAAGCAAGGAAGGAAGGAAAGAAAGAAGGAAAAGAAAGAAGGAAAAGAAAGAAGGAAGGAAAGAAAGAAGGAAAAGAAGGAAAAGAAAGAAGGAAAGAAAGAAGCAAAGAAAGAAGGAAAAGAAAGAAGGAAAGAAAGAAGGAAAGAAAGAAGGAAAGAAGGAAGGAAGGAAGGAAGGAAGGAAGGAAGGAAGGAAGGAAGGAAGGAAGGAAGGAAGGAAGGAAGGAAGGAAAGAAAGAAGGAAAGAAAGAAGGAAAAGAAAGAAGGAAAGGAAAGAAGGAAAGGAAAGAAGGAAAGGAAAGGAGGAAAGGAAAGGAGGAAAGGAAGAAAGAAGGAAAGGAAGAAAGAAGGAAAAGAATGAAAGAAGGAAAGAAAAGAATGAAAGAAGGAAAGAAAAGAAAGAAGGAAAGAAAGAAAGTAAGAAGGAAAGGAAGAAAGAAGGAAAAGAAAGAAGGAAAAGAAAGAAGGAAAAGAAAGAAGGAAAGAAAGAAGGAAAAGAAAGAAGGAAAAGAAAGAAGGAAGAAGAAGAAGGAAAGGAAGAAAGGAGGAAAAGAAAGAAAAAAGGAAAAGAAAGAAAAAAGGAAAAGAAAGAAAAAAGGAAAAGAAAGAAAGAAGGAAAAGAAAGAAGGAAAAGAAAGAAGGAAAAGAAAGAAGGAAAGGACGAAAGAAGGAAAAGAAAGAAGGAAAAGAAAGAAGGAAAAGAAAGAAGGAAAAGAAAGAAGGAAAGGAAAGAAGAAAAGGAAAGAAGGAAAGGAAAGAAGGAGAAGAAAGATGGAAAGGAAAGAAGGAAAGGAAAGAAGGAAAGAAAGAAGGAAAAGAAAGAAGGAAAAGAAAGAAGGAAAAGAAAGAAGGAAAAGAAAGAAGGAAAGGAAAGAAGGAAAAGAAAGAAGGAAAGGAAAGAAAGGAAAGAAGGAAAAGAAATAAGGAAGAAAAGAATGAAAGAAGGAAGAAGGAAAAGAAAGAAGGAAAAGAAAGAAGGAAAAGAAAGAAGGAAAGGAAAGAAGGAAGGAAAGGAGAGAAAGAAGGAAAGGAAGAAAGAAGGAAAGGAAGAAGAAGGAAAGAAGAAAGAAGGAAAGAAAAGAATGAAAGAAGGAAAGAAAAGAATGAAAGAAGGAAAGAAGAAAGAAGGAAAGAAAGAAAGAAGAAAGAAAGAAGGAAAAGAAAGAAGGAAAAGAAAGAAGGAAAGAAAGAAGGAAAGAAAGAAGGAAAGAAAGAAGGAAAGAAAGAAGGAAAGAAGGAAGGAAGGAAGGAAGGAAGGAAGGAAGGAAGGAAGGAAGGAAGGAAAGAAGGAAAAGAAAGAAGGAAAAGAAAGAAGGAAAGAAAGAGGAAAGAAAGAAAGAAGGAAAGGAAGGAGGAAAGGAAGAAGAAGGAAAGGAAGAAAGAAGGAAAGAAAGAAGAAAGAAAGAAAGAAGAAAAGAAAGAAAGAAGGAAAGAAAGAAGGAAAGAAAGAAGGAAAAGAAAGAAGGAAAGAAAGAAGGAAGCAAGGAAGGAAGGAAAGAAAGAAGAAAGAAGGAAAGAAAGAAGGAAGGAAAGAAAGAAGGAAAAGAAAGAAGGAAAAGAAAGAAGGAAAAGAAAGAAGCAAAGAAAGAAGGAAAAGAAAGAAGGAAAGAAAGAAGGAAAGAAGAAGGAAGAAGGAAGGAAGGAAGGAAGGAAGGAAGGAAGAAGGAAGAAGAAGGAAGGAAGGAAAGAAGAAGGAAAGAAAGAAGGAAAGAAGAAGGAAAGAAAGAAGGAAAGAAGAAGGAAAGGAAAGAAGGAAAGGAAGAAGAAGAAAGGAAAGGAAGGAAGAAGAAGGAAAAGAATGAAAGAAGGAAAGAAAGAATGAAAGAAGGAAAGAAAGAATGAAAGAAGGAAAGAAGAAGAAAGAAGGAAAAGAAAGAAGGAAAGAAAGAAGGAAAGAAAGAAGGAAAGAAAGAAGGAAAGAAGAAGGAAAGGAAAGAAGGAAAGAAGGAAGGAAAGAAGGAAGGAAAGAAGGAAGGAAAGAAGGAAGGAAGGAAGGAAGGAAAGAAGGAAAGAAAGAAGGAAAGAAAGAAGGAAAGAAAAGAAAGAAAGAAGGAAAGAAATGAATGAAAGAAGGAAAGAAAAGAAGGAAAGAAAAGAAAGAAAAGAAGGAAAGAAAGAAAGAAAGAAGGAAAGAAGAGAAAGAAGGAAAAGAAAGAAGGAAAGAAAGAAGGAAAAGAAAGAAGGAAAGAAGAAGGAAAAGAAGGAAGGAAAGAAGGAAGGAAAGAAGGAAGGAAAGGAAGAAAGAAGGAAAGGAAGAAAGAAGGAAAGAAGGAAAGAAGGAGAAGAAAGAAAGAAAGAAAGAAAGAAGGAAAGAAGGAAAGGAAGAAGGAAAGAAAGGAAGAAGGAAAAGAAAGAAGGAAAGGAAAGAAAGAAAGAAGGAAAAGAAAGGAGGAAAGAAAAGAAAGAAAGAAGGAAAGAAATGAAAGAAAGAAGCAAAGAAAAGAATGAAAGGAGGAAAGAAGGAAAAAGAAAGAAGGAAAAGAAAGAAGGAAAGGAAAAGAAAGAAGGAAAAGAAAGAAGGAAGGAAAAGAAAGAAGGAAAGGAAGAAAGAAGGAAAGAAGGAAAAAAAGAAAGAAGGAAAAGAAGGAAGGAAAGAAAGAAGGAAATGAAGAAGGAAATGAAAGAAGGAATGAAGAAGGAAATGAAAGAAGGAAGGAAAAGAAAGAAGGAAAGGAAGAAAGAAGGAAAGAAGGAAAGAAGGAAATAAAGAAGAAAGGAAATGAAAGAAGGAAAGGAAAGAAAGAAGGAAAAGAAAGAAGGAAAAGAAAGAAGGAAAAGAAAGAAGGAAAGGAAGAAAGAAGGAAAGGAAGAAAGAAGGAAAGAAGGAAAGAAGGAGAAGAAAGAAAGAAAGAAGGAAAAGAAGGAAGAAGGAAAAGAAAGGAAGAAGGAAAAGAAAGAAGGAAAGGAAAGAAGAAAGAAGGAAAGAAAGGAGGAAGAAAGAAGAAAGAAGGAAAGAAATGAAAGAAAGAAGCAAAGAAAAGAATGAAAGGAGGAAAGAAGGAAAAAAGAAAGAAGGAAAAGAAAGAAGGAAGGAAAAGAAAGAAGGAAAAGAAAGAAGGAAAGAAAGAAAGAAGGAAAGGAAGAAAGAAGGAGAAGAAGGAAAGAAGGAGAAGAAAGAAAGAAGGAAAAGAAAGGAAGAAGGAAAAGAAAGGAAGAAGGAAAAGAAAGAAGGAAAGGAAAGAAGAAAGAAGGAAAAGAAAGGAGGAAAGAAAAGAAAGAAAGAAGGAAAGGAAAGAAGGAAAGGAAAGAAGGAAAGGAAAGAAGGAAAGGAAAGAAGGAAAGAAGGAAAGAAGAAAGAAGGAAAAGAAAGAAGGAAAAGAAAGAAGGAAAGGAAGGAAGAAAGAAGGAAAAGAAAGAAGAAGGAAAAGAAAGAAGGAAAAGAAAGAAGGAAAGAAAGAAGGAAAGAAAGGAGGAAAGAAAGGAGGAAAGAAAGGAGGAAAGAAAGAAAGAAAGAAGGAAAGGAAGAAAGAAGGAAGGAAAGAAGGAAGGAAAAGAAGGAAGGAAAAGAAGGAAGGAAAAGAAGGAAGGAAAAGAAGGAAGGAAAGAAGGAAGGAAGAAAGAAAGAAGGAAAGAAAGAAAGAAAGAAGCAAAGAAAAGAATGAAAGGAGGAAAGAAGGAAAAGAAAGGAAAAGAAGGTAAGAGAAAGAAGGTAAGGAAAGATGGAAAGGAAAGAAGGAAATGTTTGAGGTATGGTTGTTGGATAGGTTGAAGGATTAGAATGTAGGTTAATGTTGAAGAAAGTAGAAGGAAGGTTAAGAAGGATTGGGTAGGTATGTTGGAATGATAGTTGATAGAGGTTTGATTGATGGTTATAGTTAGAAGGAAGGATAGAAGGAAAGAAAGTTGGAATGATGTTGTAGTTGAATGATAGTAAGAGGTAGTGGAATAGTAAGTTGGATATGTTGTTGGATTATGTATGTTGGTATGTAGTTAGAGGGATGATGTTATGTAATGGTTTTTTGTTGGTTTTGTAGGTTTGTTGTTGGTTATGTTTGGTGGTTTTGGTTGGTTGGTTAGTTTGGTTGGTTTGGTTTGTTGGTTTGGTTTGTTTGTTTGTTGGATTGTTAGTTGTTTGTTGGTTTTGTTTGGTTGAGTTTGGTTTGTTTGTTGGGTTTTGTTTGTTGGTTTGTTTGTATGTTTGTTGGTTTTGTTTGTTGGTTTGTTTGTTTGGTTTGTTTGTAGGTTTGGTTTGTTGGTTTGGTTTGTTGGTTTGTTGGTTTGGTTTGTTGGTTATGTTGGTTGTTGTTTGTTGGTTTTGTTTGTAGGTTTTGTTTGTTGGTTTGTTGTTTGTTGGTTGTTTGTTTGTTGGTTTGTTTGTTGGTTGTATTGGTTGTTGGTTTGTTTGGTTTGTTTTGTTTGTTGGTTTTGTT
>NW_028270191.1:13528716-13568716 GCF_037043375.1 Chiloscyllium plagiosum | reverse complement strand
TCCCTCGCACACTCCCTCCCCTCGCACACACACACACCCTCACACACTCCCCTCCCACACACAGTCCCTCACACACACACGCTCCCTCCCTCACACACTCCCTCCCTCCCACACTCCCTCCCTTACACACTCCCACTCCCTCACACACTCCCCTCCCTCACACACACCCTCCCAGACACACTCCCCTCCCCACACACACTCCCTCACACACTCCCTCCCGACACACACTCCCTCACACACACACGCTCCCCTCCCTCACACCACTCCCTCCCTCCCACACTCCCCTCCCTTACACACTCCCACTCCCTCACACACCTCCCTCCCTCACACACACCCCTCCAACACCTCCCCCCACACACACTCCCTCACACACACCTCCCCTCCCACACACACTCCTTCCACACATACTCCCACACACACACTCTCCCTCACACACACACTCCCTCACACACTAACACCCTCTCACACACACTCCCTCCCTCACACACCTCCCTCCCCACACACACTCCCTCCCACACACACACGCTCCCTCCCTCACACACTCCCTCCCTCCCACACTCCCTCCCTTACCACACTCCCCACTCCCTCACACACTCCCACCCTCACACACACCCCCCAGACACACACCCTCCCACACACACTCCCTCGCACACTCCCTCCCTCACACCACCCCCTCCCTCACACACTCCCTCCCTTACACACACACACACCCTCACACACTCCCTCCCACACACACTCCCTCACACACACACACTTCCTCCCACACACACTCCCACACACACATACTCCCTTCCACACACACTCCCTCCCACACACACTCCCTCCCCACACACACTCCCACACACACACACTCCCTCTCACACACACTCACACTCCCACACACCCTCCCTCACACACACACTCCCTCTCACACACACTCCCACACACACCTCCCCTCCCTCACACACACTCCCTCACACACACACTCTCACACACCATACTCCCCACACACACATACCCCCCACACACACAACACCCACACTCCCAACTCCCCCCTCACACACACTCCCTCACACACACACTCACACATGCACACCTCCCACACACACTCCCCTCCCCTCACACACCTCCCTCTCACACACCACTCCCACACACACACACTCCCTCCCTCACACACCACTCCCACACACACACACACCCCACACTCCCACCCCACACCACACCCCCCTCACACACACTCCACCCACCACACACACCCACACACACATACTCCCTCCCACACACACTCCCCCCACACACACAATCCCCACACACACACTCCCTCACACACATACTCCCTCCCACACACAAACTCCCTCACACACATACTCCCTCCCACACACCACACTCCCTCCCTCCACACACACTCCCTCCCTCACACACACTCCTCACACACACTCCCCACACACACACTCCCCACACACACATACTCCCCTCCCACACACACTCCCTCCCACACCACAATCCCACACACACACTCCCTCACACACAACTCCCTCCCACACACACACTCCCTCACACACATACTCCCTCCCACACACCACACACCCCTCCCTCACACACACTCCCACCCCCACACACATACTCCCTCCCACACACAACTCCCTCACAACATACCCCCTCCCACACACACACTCCCTCCCTCACACACACTCCCCACACACACACTCCCTCCCTCACACACACTCCCTCACACACACACCACACTCCCACACACACTCTCCCTCTCACACACACCCCCACACACACCCCCACACTCCCCTCCCTCACACCACACTCCCTCTCACACACACACTCCCTCTCACACACCACTCCCACATACACACTCCCTCCCTCACACACACTCCCACACACACACACTCACACACACACACTCCCACACTCCCTCCCTCACACACACTCCCTCACACACACACTCACACACACACACTCCCCCACACTCCCTCCCTCACACACGCTCCCTCACACACACTCCCTCCACACACACTCCCTCACACACACACACTCTCAAACACACACTCCCACACACACATACTCCCTCCCACACACACACTCACACACACCACCACACTCCCACACTCCCTCCCACACACACACTCCCACACACACACCCACACCCACACACACACACTCCCTCCCTCACACACACTCCCTCACACACACTCCCACACACACACACTCCCACACACACACACTCCCTCACACCACACACTCCCTCCCACACACACTCCCACACACACACTCCCTCACACACTCATACTCCCTCCCAGACACACTCCCTCACACACACATACTCCCTCCCAGACACACTCCCTCACACACACTCCCTCCCACACACACTCCCTCACACACATACTCCCTCCCAGACACACTCCCTCACACACACTCCCTCCCACACACACTCCCTCCCACACACACTCCCTCCCACACACACTCCCTCACACACACTCCCTCCCACCACACACTCCCTCCCACACACACTCCCTCCCACACACACTCCCACCCACACCCACCACACCCTCACACCACACACACTCCCTCCCACACACACTCCCTCACACACACACTCCCTCACACACACACTCCCTCACACACACACTCCCTCACACACATACTCCTCCCACACACACACCTCCCCTCACACACACTCCTTCCCACACACACACTCCCTCCCACTCACTCCCACACTCGCTCCCTCACACACGCTCCCTCACACACACTCCCACACACACACTCCCTCACACACACATACTCCCTCCCACACACACTCCCTCACACACACACTCCCTCACACACACACTCCCTCACACACACACTCCCTCACACACATACTCCCTCCCACACACACACTCCCTCACACACACTCCTTCCCACACACACACTCCCTCCCACTCACTCCCACACTCGCTCCCTCACACACACTCCCTCACACACACACTCCTTCCCACACACACACTCCCTCCCACACACACTCCCTCACACACACTCCCTCCCACACACACTCCCTCACTCACACTCCCTCCCACACACACAAAAGAGCTGAATTCCAGAGGGTGAGGGGAGAGGGACAGCCCTTGACATCAAGGCTGCATTCGACCGAGTGTGGCATCAAGTAGCCCTGGCAAACCTGGAATCAATGGGCATCAGGGGGCAAACTCTCCACTGGTTGGAGTCATACCTGGCACATAGGAAGATGGTTGTGGCGGTTGGAGGTCAGTCATCTCAGCTCCAGGACATCTCTGCAGGAGTCCCTCAGGGTAGTGTCTTAGGCCCAACCATCTTCAGCTGCTTCATCAATGACCGTCCCTCCACCATAAGGTCAGGAATGGGGATATTCGCCAACGATTGCACAATGTCCAGCACCATTCGTGACTCCTCAGATACTGAAGCAGTCAGTGTCCAAATGCAGCAAGACCTGATCCGTATGTCTGGTGTACCTGCTACCAGGTGGACATCTGTGTGCACCGATATATGTACAAGCTACAAAGCAGGTCAGATGGAGTTAAGGGATAGCGGTTGACAGCAGGATATACTGTTACTAGTTCAACAGTGGACAGCTTGATGTATTCCAACGCGAGTACACGGCATACATTATCTGTGTGAAGTCCCTCTGACCTGTTTGATTCAGGCCCAAGGCCTCCTGGAAGTGGTCCTGACAAGGTTACACCCTGCTGGCTAAACTCAGGCCGGCGTTCTGTTGGCTGTGCTCGGCACCTTGCAGCTGTGTAGCTGCCAGGGCTCGGGTCCGAGTTGGCGCTGCCCTCTTTAAGAGTGCCCTTGCTGAGGAACGTCTGTTCGAGGCACCACGGGAACGCTCTGTTCACCTATTTGCCTTTCCGTCTGCCTTGCCTTCCAGGATGACTGAGAAAGAGGCCCTGAACGATTCCGGCCACCCCCAGCAGGACGAAGCCCCTGGCTCCCCGGTAAGGCGGACCTGCGCGCTCACGATCTGATTGGTGCTCTGCCCGGCACCTGATTGATGTCACATGGTTAGAATGGACCAATGCGAAAGGTCTGACCCGCCCCCCCCCCCACCGTGGCACGCTGAATAGTGAGAGGTGGTAAACAGGGCGGACGCCATGTGAGAATGAACCGGTGGATGGGTGCCATTCTGACCCAGAAAACTGCCTGCTCCTCCTTTAACATACTCCCAGCACCACCTCTGCCAGTTGACTCTCAGCTCCTGATGGAAGTGGGAAGGGCTGATGGTAGGTCTGAACGGTGACAATTCTTCACAACTCCATTGGGAAAGGGACACATTTTGTGGGAAGGATCCCAGGGAATCTCTCTGCTCATTCAACCAAAAGCTCACCTCACTTCATAATCTGTTAAAGTATCCCAAATTCCACTAGTTAAAGAAAAAAAAATCAATTTATTCTTTAACTCTCAAAATGAACTTTAAACAACAACTATTTACAACTCTCAGCCTCCTTTCTGTTAACTACGTATTACCTGCCTCCAATTCTCTAACAATATACTGTTCCAATAAAACACTAATTAAAATTTCAACAACTTAATTTCAAAACCACGCAGGGGCTGTCGTCGGTGTCTGTCTCCCTCTGGCTGTAGATCTCCCTGGATCGTCTTCAGTCATTTGTTGCAAAGATGTTTCATATGAAAAGGTATTTTTGATAGAGTGTGTGTTGCTGGCAGTTCCTCTGGCGATGGCAGTTGGTCATGCTCTCTGACTAACTCTCAAAATGCCTGCTTCTTTCTACCCCAAAGATGGGAACGTCTCATTGCTTCAATGTTGGCAAAACAGTAAATTCAAACGCGATTGGGTTTTAGTATCCTGGGGCATAATTTAAATTGGAATGGCTGCCAACATAGCAACCAAGAGTCAGGTATTTGTTTCACAGCCCAATGTTACATATTTGCATTTTTGCAGTACACTGTGAGCCTGCTAGTCACATGACAGTTACCTGCAAGCTCTAAGTGCAAAAGAGCTTTCACTCTCTCTTAAAGGTACAGTACCCGCTATGAATTTCACTGTAACATCGGGGGCTGTCGTGGAGATGGCGAGTGGCCGCAGGGTTGGGGTGTGGTTGTAAAGAGATAGAAACATAGCAAAAAGGAGCAGGAGGAGGCCACTCGGCCCTTCGAGCCTGCTCCGCCATTCAACTTGATCATCCAACTCAGTCCCCTGTTACCGCTCTCTCCCCCATACCCTTTAACCCGAAGAACTCTATTGAACGCCTTCTTGAAATCATTCGATGTTTGGGCTTCGGTGGCTTTCCCCGGCAGCGAATTGCACCAGCTCCCCCTCTCTCTGGGCAAAGACATGGTAACCCTGTTACTGTCCACCTGGGTGGTGCTGGAGAAGGTGAAAGCTGGCATTGCCCTCCGACGGGCACAACCTGGAAATGAACGTCACGCAATGGAAAATTCTCAATGAGAACGGGCTCCCGGACACCATTGGGGCATGGAGGTCTATGACACCTTCCCAGTTTCAGCAGAGGACTGCGCCCGCGCTTTCAGAGGCAGATTACTGTCCAACCCCTCACTGGAAGGGTTTGGTTCACAGCACTGAGGGGTCATTCTGACGTTGTGAAGTGTCTCCTCACTCTATTTCTTGGAGAAAGCTTGGAGCTGCTGGGAACGGGCATGTGCTGGGGTCAGGCCCGGGGTTTGGAATGTCTCCAGCAGGCACCTCTCAGACTGGCGCAGTCCAATCGAGTTTGGCACTGCCACCCTGCTTCAACAAATCAAGCTCTCTGGGTCACAATCCTGGAATTGCCCCTCCCTCTGGGCGTCATGGGTCTACCCACAGCACGTGGACTGCCACGGCTCAAGAAGGCAGCTCCCCCCCCCCCCCCCCCCCCCACAGCCTTCTCAAGGGGGCAACTAGGGACGGCGCAAAAAATGGCTCGTGTGCTGTTTCGCTGTTTGACACAGTTGCAGGAGCGGGTTTCCCAGGATTGGTTCCCCAGTTAGTGAACGTGGCCTGGCGGGGGGGGGGAAGGCAGAGGCTAACGGGAAGACATGACAGTGCCCTGAATGTGGGCCACAGGAGCAGGGTGATGCCCGCCTCCTGTGCCCAGCCCATCAGCACGGGGCGGTTGATACGAGATGACAGCCCAGAAGCTGAGTCTCCTCCCTCCGCCACAGCTCGGAGTCAGTGCAAATGTCAGCTGCTGAAGTTAGGGCCGTCCCGAAACCCGAGCAGGAGGAACGAGTGCAGGAAGCTGGAGGAGAGAGTGGAGGAAGCTGTGAGTGTCCAGGACTGGGGGGAGAGTACGTGTGTGAGGGCAGGTCTGTCAGCTCCAGCCCTGACACCGTCCTTTATTGATTCCCCAAACTGTACAACCTTCTGTCAAACCCCACCCCCATTCACAAGGCCAAGACAACATGGTGTGGCTCGGAACAGAATCTATTCAGAATTTCACAAATGGTGACCAGACAGGTATCTATCACAGGTTCCCGACTGTGCGGAAAGAGGCCACTTGGCCCGTCACGTCTGTACTGACCTTCCAAACAACATCTCCACCCACAGCCACCCCATCCCTGGAACACTGCCACCGCCAATCCACCCTCACCTGCACATCTTTGGACTGTGCAGCGTCCTGGTAAACCTCGTCTGCACCCTCTCCAAAGCCTCCACGTCCTCCCTGTGATGTGGTGGCCAGAATTGAAGGCAACACTCCAAATGTGGCCTAACCAAAGTTTTATAAGGCTGCAGCACAGCATCCTAACTCAATTCCCTAACCAATAAGCATGTCGTATACCTCCTTTACCTCCCTCTCTACTTGTGGCCACTTTCAGGGAGCTATGGACTTGAACCCCAAGATCCGTCTGTCCATCAATGGTGTTCAGGGTCCTGCCATTAAGCAGACACTTTTCCTGAACATTCCTCCCAAAGTGCAGCACCTCACACTTACCCAGATTAAACTCCATCTGCCATTTCTCCGCCCATATCTGTAACTGATCTCTATCCTGCTGTATCCTTTGACACCTCCTGCACTATCCACAACTCCACCAATCTTTGTGTCGTCTGCAAACTTATTAACCCACCCTCTACATTTTCATTCAAGTCATTTATATACATCACTAACAACAGAGGTCCCAGTCCGGATCCCTGTGGGGCATCACTAGTCATGGACCTCCAGCCTGAAAAACACCCTTCTGCCACTACCCTCTGTCTTCTCTGGGCAAGCCAATTCTGAATCCAAATGGCCAAGTCACTGTGGATCCCATGGACCTTAATCTTCTGGATGAGCCTACCATGAGGGACCTTGTTGAAAGCCTTCCTAAACTCCAAGTAGACAACATCCACTGTTCTACCCTTATCGACCACCTTCGTCACCCTCTCGAAAAATTCACTCAAGTCAGTAAGACTTGGCCTGCCCTGCACAAAGCCATGCTGACTGTCCCTAATTGGGCCATGCTTTTCCAAATGCTATCCCTCAGAAATTTGACACCGGGAGAACATGCAAATTCCCCCGAGCCAGGAGGTTGGAATTGGACCTGGGTCCCTGGTGCTGTGAGGCAGCGGTGCTAACCACTGAGCCACCTCAGCAAGCCAGGCTGCGCAATGCACCAGTGCCCAGATTGCCTGCTCTTCCAGTATTCCTCTGGACGGCTTTCCCCAATATGAGAGGGTGCCAGCTGCTGAGGGCACTTGCCAATTGGCCACAGAGGGCCCTTTGAAACATGGGCAGCTCGTGTTAAGGAGTTGTAGTGATGGTTGTCTTCTCCATGTATGTACAATATGCCATCACGTACCAGCACAGAATTGAAGTGGGAGGAGAAGCTGGCAGAACAGTTTGAAAAGCCTGCAAGGGTTGTCCTTCAGCCTTGCCAGTGCCCCGCTCGAAGTCACCCCATGCCAGGATGACTGGGCAGGTGTAAATACTGACTAGGGACTCTCGGGAACTGTACAAACACACGCGCTCCCCTATAAAGGCGAGCGTAGGTCAGTTCATCTCCACCCGAAGAGCAGGTGTGACATAATCAGAGTGGGTGGGGCTCATTCACCGTTGACATTAACCCTGTCCGAACCATTACCATCCCCAAAATGGCCCTGCCCAGAAACGCTCCAGTCTGGAGGGTGACGGGACCTGTCGAGGGGGAGGCTGAGGGAGGCCGGTGGGTATGAAAGCTGGCAGAGGTGTGAGGGTAGGTGAGGCACTGACTGCCTGCAGAGGTGGTGGTTTGCCTTGGGGTGGGGGGGGGGGCGGTTTGGAGGGATTCAGTATGTTGGTGCAACAGGTAGGGCCAATGCTGAGCAGATGGTACCGTGAGGTGAAGTGGCAGGTGTCTCTTGGCTGCCTTTATGTGGTCATTAGATGTTCTTTGGCATTGGGTGCATGACCTGTGCCAGTTTAGCCAGGCAACTTGCCTCCATACCTGCCAGGCACCTGATGGACAGATGCGATCTTCACCAACGGGTCCTTCACCATATCTTCCTGTGCCCACAACCTCACTGGCCAGACAGGGCTTTTCACACCAAATTCTTGTTTCTTAGACATACAAGACCAGCCTCTCTCCACCTGCACCAATAAAGCCTCGATCAAATCATCTCTCGGCCTTCTCTCCATGGAGACCAGTCCAAATATCTTCAAACTATCCTCATCCTTAATGTTTGTTATTTGTGGATTGAAACCTGGGTCCCTGGCACTGTGAGGCAGCAGTGCTAACTGCTGTGCCACCCCAACATGGCCCACCTTATCCAGGTCCTGGTTCGATTCTGCTCGATGGTCAACTTTTGGAAAAACCTACCTGGCTTTCCCTATAGAGAGGGCACCTTGGGTCGGAGTGAAGCCATGAGGGGTGGGGATGGGGAGCTGGTGAGTTTTATCTTGTGCGGGGTGGGGTATCACAGGGGTGAAGGAGGCCAGGCATGATGGGATGGCTTGCAGCAGCTCGTTCACCCCTCCATCCCGGCCCTGAATTGCCCCTGGATTGGGGCAAATGGAAGCTCCAGGTGGGTAGGCTGCCTGGCTTCTGGGCGGCAGCTAGTCAGGCTGGTGGTGGTAAGTGGCTGCCAACTGTATCCCCGCAAACCTTCTTGCCTAGCCCTTCATGCCCTGAGCTGGCAAGAAAGGCTGTGGGTAAAACCTGCCCAATTATTCCCCACTGTTCTCGCAACCTTCCTCATTCTTCCCAGGAAGGGCCGTACCATGACCCTCCTGACCTGGTTTTGTCATTCCCTCTCATTCCATTTGTCCGGATCCACTCCGTGATTTCACGGTAACCAACAACGGGGCAAAGCAAAGACCTCTCCTCTCAGCTTGGAGGTGGGCCGATCCCCAGCCAGCTGCACTGAGATGGCAGCACCTTGCCCCGGACTGGCACTGTGCCCCAATTTCCAACCCCCCTCCCAGTGGGTGGCTGGGTGAATGTTGGAACAGCCGCTGGCTCAGGGCCTGTTGCAGCTGCTGGCGAGTTTGTGAGCGAGGTTCCTCACTCTAACCCTGATGCTCGGCCTACCCGAGTTGAGAACCAACCTGCCAGGTCGCCCTGTGACAATTCTGCAGGTCCCATCGCCGACAGCAGAGAGGAAAAAGACCAGGCAAGCCCAACTGGATCAGCCACGGCCTTTATAATGTCCCCCAGCCCTTCCCACCCAACTCACTCCATCGCACTCCCCTAACCCCGGGTCAGTCAATGACTGTGCGGCGCTCCCTTCTCGAAATTGGCCCATTTTCACTTCAGATGTCATAGTATTCAGAGCGACGGGCCAACTGCTGGAAAGTGGGAATACTGGACTCGATGGGCTGAAGGGCCTCTTCCTTGCTGTATGACCCTCGGCCACTGGGATGTGGGGAGGGGCAGTTCCTGGTTGTGCAAGTTGCTAAATGTGGAATGTGATTTTAAAAAAAAAAATACCCTGCAGATGCTGGAATCGGAAGTAGACAGGCAGGAGGCTGGAAGGACACAGCAAGCCAGGCAGCATCAGGAGGGGGAGAAGTCAACGTTTCGGGTGTAGCTGTTTATTCAGGATGTACCCATTTGCAGCCCCAGGAGATCCTACATTCAAACACAAGGATAATAATATGGAGGCTGTGGATGGCAGCTGATGGGTGCAGTCAAGGTCGGTATGACTTTTGTTTCATTTCATTTGGAGACGAGGGCATCCCTCATAGGCCCAGTATTTATTGCCCCCCACTCCCCCCCCCCCGAGAAGGTGGGGGGTGAGCTGCCATCTTGAACCGCTGCAGTCCGTGTGCTGTGGGTTGACCCACAATGCCCTGAGGGAGGGAATTCCAGGATTCTGTCCCCAGTGACACTGAAGGAACGGGGATATATTTCCAAGTCAGGATGGTGAGGGGCTCGGAGGGGAACTTCTGGATAGTGGTGTGCCCATGTACCTGCTGCCCTTGTCCTTCTCGATGGAAGTGGCCGTGGGTTTGGAAGGTGCTGTTTGAGGATCTTTGGTGAGTTTCTGCAGGGCATCTTGTAGATGGTACACACTGCTGCTACTGAGCGTCGGTGGGAGAGGGAGTGGGTGTTTGTGGATGTGGGGCCAATCAAGCGGCTGCTTTGTCCTGGATGGTATTGAGCTTCTTGAGTGTTGTTGGAGCTGCCCCCATCCAGGGGCAAGTGGGGAGTATTCCATCACCCTCCTGACTGGTGCCTTGGAGATGGTGGGACAGGCTTTGGGGAGTCAGGAGGGGAGTTACTCTCTGCAGGAATCCCAGCCTCTGACCTGCTCTTGTAGTCATTGTGTTTATGTGGCAAGTCCAGTTCAGTGTCTACTATGACTGCAGTTTCCCATGCTGGGAGACCATAACATGGAGGAGCGGCGGGAGGCCATTCAGCCCATCCATCCTGTGCCACCATTTAATAAGATCATGGCTGATCTGTTCATCCCCATCTCCCTTTTCCTGCCTTTTCCCCATCACCCCTCCATTCCCCTTCCTGATTAAACATCTCTCTGTCTCAGCCTTGAATATACTCACTGACCCAGCCCCGACAGCCCTCTGTGGGAAAGAATTCCACAGACTCACTCCCCTCTGAGGGAAGAAATTCCCCCTCATCTCTGTCTGCAACGGGTGACCCCTTATTCTGGGATTGTACCCTCTGGTCCTCGACTCTCTCCCACAAGGGGAAACAACCTCTCCACATCCCCCCTGTTGAGTCCTCTTCGAATATTATGTATTTCAATAAAGTCACCTCTCATTTTTCTCAACTCCAATCAGTACAGGCCCAACCTACTCCACATCTCTCCTCAGCCATCATTATATTCCACATGATTCTAACATTCCCACATTATGTTCAAAATGGCATGTCTTTGCCCACTCACCTGGCCTGTATCCTCCTCCTGTCCTTGTCACAATCTACCCTCCTAACTATCTTTATGTCATCAGCAACCACGCCCTCAGTCCCTTCATCAAAGTCATTTCTCTAAAAGAGATGAGACCCCAGCACTGGCACACCATGCATGATGTCAGACCAGCCTGATGGAGACCCACTTCTTCCTGCTCCCTACTTCCTGTTAGCCAGCTCGTGCCCTATCCACGCCCCCATCTGTTACCCCCTAACACCATGAGCTTTCATTTTCCACACCAACCTTTGACGTACCACTTTATCGAATGCTTGCTGGAAATCTAAGTACAGTACACCACTGGTTCCCCCTTATTTACTTGACATGCTCCCTCCAGAAAGAGCTGCAATAAACTAGTGAAAGATGGTTTCCTCTTTCACAAAACCATGTTGGCTTTGCCTGATTCCCTGGAACTTCTCCAACCTGTTAGAATGTCTTTGATAGATCGATAGTTACAGGTGAGGTGCCGGAAGACTGGAGGTTGGCTAACGTGGTGCCACTGTTTAAGAAGGGCGGTAAGGTCTAGCCAGGGAACTATAGACCGGTGAGCCTGACCTCGGTGGTGGGCAAGTTGTTGGAGGGAATCCTGAGGGACAGGATGTACATGTATCTGGAAAGGCAAGGACTGATTAGGGATAGTCAACATGGCTTTGTGCGTGGGAAATCATGTCTCACAAACTTGATTGAGTTTTTTGAGGAAGTAACAAAGAGGATTGATGAGGGCAGAGCGGTAGATGTGATCTACATGGACTTCAGTAAGGCGTTCGACAAGGTTCCCCATGGGAGACTGATTAGCAAGGTTAGATCTCATGGAATACAGGGAGAAGTAGCCACTTGGATACAGAACTGGCTCAAAGGTAGAAGACAGAGGGTGGTGGTGGAGGGTGGTTTTTCAGACTGGAGGCCTGTGACCAGTGGAGTGCCACAAGGATCGGTGCTGGGCCCTCTACTTTTTGTCATTTACATAAATGATTTGGATGTGAGCATAAGACGTACAGTTAGTAAGTTTGCAGATGACACCAAAATTGGGGGTGTAGTGGACAGCGAAGAAGGTTACCTCAGATTACAACAGGATCTTGATCAGATGAGCCAATGGGCTGAGGAGTGGCAGATGGAGTTTAATTCAGATAAATGCGAGGTGCTGCATTTTGGGAAAGCAAATTTTAGCAGGACTTATACACTTAATGGTGAGGTCCTAGGGAGTGTTGCTGAACAAAGAGACCTTGGAGTGCAGGTTCATAGCTCCTTGAAAGTGGAGTCGCAGGTAGATAGGATAGTGAAGAAGGCGTTTGGTATGCTTTCCTTTATCGGTCAGAGTATTGAGTACAGGAGTTGGGAGGTCATGTTGCGGCTGTACAGGACATTGGTTAGGCCACTGTTGGAATATTGCATGCAATTTGCTCAGTTAAAAATCCCACAACACCAAGTTATAGTCCAACAGGTTTAATTGGAAGCACTAGCTTTCGGAGCGACGCTCCTTCACCAGAGGGTTGTCAGGACCACCTGACAGAATTTACTCAGGACCACTTCGCTGGTCAGGGTGCTTTTCCTCCCTCGCTCGTGTTTCCCGATTTATTGCTACCTCTGGGATGTTAAATGGACCTTCTGTTCTGAAGACTGCAAAAAAAAAACCTCTTCACTTTACCTGCCGCCTCCTCATTGTCCATTATGAATTCTGCACTCTGACCTGACCTCGGACTAGTGCTCGCTTTGCTAACATTTAAAGACTTCAAAGACCTTCTTCATATTCTCCGGTTAGCTTTGTCTCGCACTCGGCTTTTTTTTCTTCTTTATTAACCCTTTGCTGATTTTTAAAATATTCTCTGCAGAGTTCCAAATCTTTGCAGAATGATGTGCTTTCGGGTTGGTGCAATCTTTAACATTTCTAGTTAAACACAGATGGTGGGTCTGCCCCTTGAAATTGTCCTCACTCAGTTGAATGTACCTATTCTGTACAATGCTGGAATATCCCTGGAGATGTCTGCCACTCCACCTCCATTAACTTTGCTGACTTTAGCCAGTCTTGCTTTCATAATTCCCCGTATTCACGTTTAAAGTCATTGTTTTTTTGATATCACGTGGAGTGAATCGGATTGGCTGAAGACTGGGATCTGTGATGCTGGGGACCACTGGAGGAGGCTGAGATGGATCATTCGCTCAGCACTTCTGGCTGAAGATTGCTGTGAAAGCTTCAGCCTGACCTTTTGCCCTGATGTGCTGGGCTCCTCCATCATTGAGGACGGGGATATTTGTGGGGACTCCTCCTCCAGTGAGTTGTTTAATCCCCCACCACCATTTGTGACTGGATGTGGCAGCACTGCAGAGCTTAGATCTGATCCAGTGATTGTGGGATCATTTAGCTCTGTCTGTCACTTGCTGCTTCTGCTGTTTGGCGTGCAAGTAATCCTGTTTGGTGGCTTCGCCAGGTTAACATCTCATCTTCAGGAATGCCTAGTGCTGCTCCTGCCATGCCCTCCTGCACCCTCCATTGAACCAGGGTTGATCCCCTGGCTTGATGGTAATGGTTGAATGGGGGATATGCCGGGCCATGAGGTTACAGATTGTGCTGGAGTACAGTTCTCCTGCTGCTGATGGCCCACAGTGCCTCATGGATGCCCAGTCATGACTTGCTAGAACTGTTTGAAGTTCGGCATGGTGGTAGTGCCACACAACACGATGGAGGGTTTTCTCAGTGTGAAGGTGGGACTTTGTCTCCACAAGGACTGTGTGTGGTCACTCTTACCGATACTGTCACGGACAGATACATCTGCAGCCGGCAGATTGGTAAGGATGGGGTTGAGTATGTTTTTCCCTCTTGTTGGTTCCCCCACCACCTGCCGCAGACCCAGGGTAGCAGCTATGTCCTTTAGGACCTGACCAGCTCGATCAGTAATGCTGCTGCTGAGCCACTCTTGGTGGTGGACATTGAGATCCCCCACCCAGGGTACATTCTGTGACCTTGCCACCCTCAGTGCTTCCTCTAAGTGTTGTTCAACACAGAGGAGTACCGATTCATCAGCCGAGGGAGGGTGGTACGTGGGAACCAGCAGGAGGGTTCCTTGCCCAGGTTTAACCTGAAGCCATGAGACTTCATGGGGCCCAGAGTCAATGTTGAGGACTCCCAGAGTAACTCCCTCCCGACTGTATCCCACTGTGTCCCCACCTCAGCTGGGTCTGTCCTGCCGGTGGGACAGGATGTATCCAGGGATGGTGATGGTGGTGTCTGGGACATTGTCTGGAAGGTATGATTCCGTGAGCAGGACTATGTCAGGCTGTTGTTGGAGTAGTCTGTGAGACAGCTCTCCCAGTTTTGGCACTAGGCCCCAGATGGTAGTGAGGAGGACCCTGCAGGGTTGACGGGGCTGTTTCTGCCAGTTTCTTTTCTGGTGCCAAGGTCAATGCCAGCTGTTTTGTCCTGTTTCATTCCTTTGTTGAGACTTGTTCACCATTGGATAAAGCTGAGGGACTTGTGAGGTCATTTCAAAGGGCAGTTTCAAACTCAACCACATTGGCTACGGGTCTGGGGTCCCATGTAGGCCAGATTGCGCAAGGACGGCAGATTTCCCTCCCTAAAGGACATTAATGAACCAGATTGGGTTTCATGACAGTGAGTTTTGAGAAGATTTGTAGCTCAGGTTGATGTTCTGGATGTAGGTTTGCTCGCTGAGCTGGAAGGTTCATTTCCAGATGTTTCGTCACCAGACTAGCTAACATCACCAGTGGGCCTCAGGCAAAGCAATGCTGAAAATTCCTGCTTTTTATTTATATGTTTGGGTTTCTTTGGGTTGGTGACGCCATGTCCTGTGGTGATGTCATTTCTGGTGGTGAAGTCACTTCCTGTTCTTTTTCTCAGGGGGTGGTAGATGGGGGTCGAACTCGTGTTTATTGATGGAGTTCCGGTTGGAATGCCATGCTCCTAGGAATTCTCGCGCGTGTCTCTGTTTGGCTTGTCCGAGGATGGATGTGTTGTCCACGTCAAAGTGGTGTCTTTCCTCGTCTGTATGTGAGGATACAAGTGAGAGAGGGTCATGTCATTTTGTAGCGAGTTGATGTTCATGTATCCTGGTAGTGAGTTTTCTGCCTGTTTGTCCAATGTAGTGTTTGTTACAGTCCTTGCATGGTATTTTGTAAATGACGTTAGTTTTGCTTGTTGTCTGGATATGGCCTTTCAAGTTCATTAGCTGCTGTTTTAGTGGGTTTGTGGGCTACCATGATGCCAGTAGGTCTGAGTAGTCTGGGTGACAGTGTTTATATGGCCATCATTGTGCTCTTAGTTCCGGATCACTAGTGAATTCAAATGGCACCATCTGGCATGGAGTGCAGAGGGTAGAGAGCGTTGGAAGAGATAGCAAAGCCTGGGCGGACTGAGGCCGTGTAGGGATTTCAAAGCAAGTGTTGCACAGCTAATGCAGGCCTTAACATGCTGGCACTGCTCTTCTGCAAGTCATTGCGCAGCACGTTCCCACAAACAAGAAAGAGCAGATGATCTGTTGTTTGTGCGAGATTGAGTTATACCCGAAGCATAACTGCCTGGTTTTTCCTTTGAAATGGTGGCCGTGCGATCTTTGACCACCCAGTTGAACATCTCTGCTGAAAGGTGGCACACCTCCAACAATGCAGCCCCCTCTGAGCACAGCCTGGCAGTGCCGGCCTTCACTTGGCGCTTGGGTCGAGGGGTTTGAGCCCGTGACCTTCAGACTTTGTGGTGAGAGAGCGACTGACAGAGCCAGGCCGTGGCAAGAGGCGAAGGAGAGAGGCGAAGGACATGATATTTCGAAATATGCTGTGGGACTGTTCCTGTCAGTCAAGTGGGAAAGTAAAGAATCCCTTTGTTGACTATTTCTGGCGTGCCATTTGTTTGCAACAGGCATCCAAGTGAGCATGTGTCAACATCCCATGCTTCAGGAATTCCTTCCAGTGCTCAGGATGAGAGTGTGGGGATGGGAGAGACAAGCAGAGATCTCCATTCAGCCAGACAGACCCAGACTGGGTTCACCACGCAACGTTAATCACACTGGTATCCGTACCAAGAGCTGACGTTATTCCCTGGGCTCGTTCGGACTCGGAGGCTGGGAAAAAGTTGGTCAGCCCTCATCTATCAGTTTTGATCAGATCGGACACGACAGACAGTGCTGTGCCAAAGGGGGCATTGCGAGTGTGGCACAGGCAGACAGGGGCTGGTGACCTGGAGGAAAAGTATGTCTCAGGTAAGACCCAGCCGGACCGTGGAAAGGAATGGGATGAAATGAGTGGCTCTTTGGTGCGGACAGGATGGACCGAGAGATCTGATGGGCTTTCTGTTCGTGTGAGGTTCCAGAGCACACACAGTGACATGAAGAAGGGGAAACATTCAATATTTCTTACAGCACAGATAGTTATAGAGCCACAGAGATGTACAGCACGGAAACAGACCCTTCGGTCCATCCCGTCCATGCCGACCAGATATCCCAACCCAATCTAGTCCCACCTGCCAGCACCCGGCCCATATCCCTCCAAACCCTTCCTATTCATATACCCATCCAAATGCCTCTTAAATGTTGCAATTGTACCAGCCTCCACCACATCCTCTGGCAGCTCATTCCATACACATACCACCCTTTGTGTGAAAAAGTTGCCCCTTAGGTCTCTTTTATATCTTTCCCCTCTCACCCTAAACCTATGCCCTCTAGTTCTGGACTCCCCCAACCCAGGGAAAAGACTTTGCCTATTAACCCAGTCATGCCCCTCATGATTTTGTAAACCTCTATAAGGTCACCCCTCAGCCTCCGACGCTCCAGGGAAACAGCCCCAGCCGGTTCAGCCTCTCCCTGTAGCTCAAACCCTCCAACCCTGGCAACATCCTTGTAAATCTTTTCTGAGCCTTTTCAAGTTTCACAACATCTTTCCGATAGGAAGGCGACCAGAATTGCACGCAATATTCCAACAGTGGCCGAGCCAATGTCCTGTACAGCCGCAACATGACCTCCCAACTCCTGTACTCAATACTCTGACCGATAAAGGAAAGCATATCAAATGCCTTCTTCACTGTCCTATCTACCTGCGACTCCACTTTCAAGGAGCTATGAACCTGCACTCCAAGGTCTCTTTGTTCAGCAACACTACCTAGGACCTTACCATTAAGTGTATAAGTTTTGCTAAGATTTGCTTTCCCAAAATGCAGCACCTGGCATTTATCTGAATTAAACTCCATCTGCCACTTCTCAGCCCATTGGCCCATCTGGTCCAGATCCTGTTGTAATCTGAGGTAACCCTCTTCGCTGTCCACTACACCTCCAATTTTGGGGTCATCTGCAAACTTACTAACTGTACCTCTTAAGCTCACATCCAAATCACTTATGTAAATGACAAAAAGTAGAGGGCCCAGCACCGATCCTTGTGGCACTCCACTGGTCACAGGCCTCCAGTCTGAACTTCTCACCTAACGCATCATGAGAGTCTCCTTCCCACAAGCTCTTTTTGAAAGATATTCCATCCTTTTCCCTCTCTAACCTGGGCATCCCGCAGGGAGGTTTGGACAGGAAGACTATCTCGATCAAGGACTCGATCTCTGACGGGCAATCCAATGTTGCTCTGAAAGCATCTTCTCCTGCCATGACTTTGGGATATCTGAGACTCGGTCAGGTGGCTTGTCACCTGTCAGCTTCTCGCAAGCCACAGACTGATGTCCTCCCCCACTCCTCATTTCCCACAGTTGGTGCTGTTTAAGTGTTCTTACGGTGGGTCATGTCAGGGTGGGTCTGACACAGCCCCAGTCAGATCCAATGTCTCAACACCAGCCGCTAGTGTCGAGTAAACGATCCTCTGACGGTCTGTTTTTACTTGGATAAAGAAAGCATAGCAAACCACAAAGGAGCTCAACGCAGCAAAGATCTGTGACACAGCCACACATGTGTTATTTACCTTGGCACAGACCTACAGAGAGAGAGTTAGAACAGAGAGTCTCACACTGAGGGTCAGAGTGACAGAGAGAGAGAGAGAGTGTTATAACAGAGTCTCACACTGAGGGTCAGTGTGACACAGAGAGAGAGAGTGAGTGTGTGGTATAATGGAGAGTCTCACACTGAGGGTCAGTGTGACACAGAGAGAGAGGGAGAAGGTGTGTTCTGTAATGGAGAGTCTCACACTGAGGGTCAGTGTGACAGAGAGAGAGAGTGTGTTATAATGGAGAGTCTCACACTGAGGGTCAGTGTGACAGAGAGAGAGAGAGAGTGTGTGTTATAACGGAGAGTCTCACACTGAGGGTCAGTGTGACAGAGAGAGAGAGTGTGTTATAATGGAGAGTCTCACACTGAGGGTCAGTGTGACACAGAGAGAGAGAGTGTTATAATGGAGAGTCATGCACTGCGTTCTACCTGGCAGTCTCACATGTCCCGTGAGTTTGACACTGAGTGGTTGATCTGAATTCCTTTGTGGGTTGTTTTCCAATGCCAACTGTATGTGTCAGGTGTCAGGTGTTTGTCTGAACCAGGGTGTCAGCCTTGACCTCGAACCGGAATGTTCCATATCTTACCTTCTCGTTTTCTCATTCACAACTCCACAGCCCGGTTGTCCCTCACCGATCTGTGCAGGCGCTGTTTCCCTTTCTCTGGGGCACGGGTCTGTGTGCTCGATTGGCTGGAAGTCTTGCAGCTCATAGGTTTCACGTCTGCCCTTCGACTTTGCATCTTTATTCAGCTGGTCTCCTTTCTGATGCGAATGCATCTTCTTTGCTTTTAGACGTCCATGTCCAGAAGTCACGCGACACCGGGTTATCGTGCAGCAGGTTTATTTGAAATGGTGAGCTTCGTAAAAGTCACCGAAAGCTTGTGATTTCAAATAAACCTGTCAGACTAGCACCTGGTGTCGCCCGACTTCTGACTCTGTCCACCCCCAGTCGCACACCGGCACCTCCAGGTGTTGTCACCAGTGGACTGGTGGGACGAGAAGGAGACAGTTTGACCTATGTTTGGACTTACCCAAAGCCAGGAACATGTTGTTGCTGAGTGGGGTAATATCAAAATGATCAGAGGAAAGGTGTCTTGCACGTTGGCGTGAAGCTAGTATGACTGACATGGCCACTTTTGCCCCAAGTGCACCAGTGCAGGGCTGGAGTGTGATCCTTTCTGATAGGCCCAGCGATTGGGTGTAGGGGGGTCGGGGGGGGATAGTTGCTGTTCGGATTAGGCCCAAGGTTGGGGCAGGGAAGCGAACCGAATCAGACAGAGATCCAGCTATAAAGGAAAGCGTTTGGGCTCGAATTTCAGGCAAGAGGGAGGGGAAGGTGTTTCTCGGAGAGGCCGCAGGTAAAGAAGCAGCATTTCTGATGCTGGGACTAGGGAAGGGCAAAGGAACAGAGAGGTAGGAGTGGGAAACGAAGGAACTATGCCTTGGAAAGACCGGAACTCAAACCGTGCCCAATGACGGATGAGGAAGGATTTGGCTCCAAGGGAGGGTCTGGCGGGGAGCTGGTTTACCCTGAGTGAAAGGAAAGCAGTTTTCATTTGCTCTGGGACGAGAGCTGAGCAGATGGGCCGGCAACACAACATGGCTCTTTCAAAGATGGCTGCCTGACGGAGTCCAACCCCTTGATGTCATGCGTTCGGAGACAATCCAGCTGATCCCTGAGGAGTATACACAGAGCCTCTCCGGTCCTTTCATAACGGGGGCGGGGGGGACGACAAATGAGGCCTTTGGTGGAACAATTCACCGAGAGGGATTGCAAACGTCCCTCTCCGCACTGAGGGAGACATCACGCGGTGAACACATGGCCAGCCAGGCAGCGGAGCCTGTCTGATACGTTTGGACACTTCCTAAGGACGCATCTCCTGTCGAGTCAGGCTCCTGTCGCACTGTGGCAATGTGCCCACCTCTGCACCAGGGGGTCGGGGTTGAAGTTCCACCTGCTCCAGAGGGACGTCATAACATCTCTGAAATTTAATCCAGCACGAGCAATTTTTCCCTTTTTGCCGCAGGTGTCCAGTCCTGATAAAATCCTTGAAAGTAACCTTTGTCCCCTTGCAAGCGAGTGCTCACATGCCGTTGAAATACAGTGACAGGAACTGTACAGAGTCCTGGAGCCAGGCTCGAGCTAATGTTGTATACTAGAGGCCTGAGGCCTGCTCTTTCAATCCACCTCTCACACAATAACTCCTTGTCGTGCTACCTTCACCAATCTGCCAACAGGCCCTCTGTTCCACTACACCTTGCAGAATCCGACCATCTCATACAGTCAGAGAGATATACAGCACAGAACCAGACTCCTCAGGCCTTCAGTACACTTTCCTTTATTGGTCAGAGTATTGAGTACAGGAGTTGGGAGGTCATGTTGGGGCTGTACAGGATATTGGTTAGGCCACTGTTGGAATATTGCGGGCAATTCTGGTCTCCTTCCTATCGGAAAGATGTTGTGAAACGTGAAAGGGTTCAGAAAACACTTACAAGGATGTTGCCAGGGTCGGAGCTATAGGGAGAGGCTGAACAGGCTGGGGGCTGTTTTCACTGGAGCGTCGGAGGCTGACCTGAAAGAGGTTTATAAAATTATGAGGGGCATGTATAGGGTAAATAGGCAAAGTCTTTTTCCTGTGGTGGGGGAGTCCAGAACTAGAGGGCATAGGTTTAGGGTGAGAGGGGAAAGATATAAAAGAGACCTAAGGGGCAACTTTTTCACACAGAGGGTGGTGTGTGTATGGAATGAGCTGCCAGAGGAAGTGGTGGAGGCTGGTATAATTACAACATTTGAGAGGCATTTGGATGGGTATATGAATAGGAAGGGTTTGGAGGGATATGGGCCGGGTGCTGGCAGAGAGTGGTAAGGGCGTGGAATGCCCTGCCTGCCAACATAGTTAACTCAGCCACATTAGGGAGATTTAAATAATCCTTGGATGAGCACATGGATGATGATGGGATAGTGTAGGGGGATGGGTTTAGATGAGTTCACAGGTCAGCTCAACATTGAGGGCCGAAGGGCCTGTTCTGCGCTGTATTGTTCTATGTTCTAACTGGGACTAGATTGGGTTGGGATATCTGATCGACATGGACAGGTTGGACCGAAGGGTCTGTTTCCATGCTGGACAACTCTGCGACACTGAAACGCTATCGAACCCCTCCTTGGAAACATTCAATGTTTTGGCCTGAACTGCTTTCCGTGGCAGAGAATTCCACAGGCTCTCCCCACTCTCTGGGTGAAGACAGGTCTCCTCAGCTCAGTCCAAAATGGTCAACCTGTATCCTTAGAGCCATCCTCCCCCCTACCCCCCGGTCCAGGTTCTGAACTCCCTGGTCATGGGGAACATCCATCCTGGGTTGACCCTGTCCCGTCCTGTTAAGTTTCAGTGAGATCCGCTGTTTCCATGGTCACCCCTTTCAATGTAAATTCCAAATTTGTATTGGATTCAAATGTCATCATCTGCCCAGGTATGATTTACCCTCACATCCCCAGAGCGTTAGCTGGAGAGCTGCGTGTGCTTTGAAGACAATGGATTCCTTTGTTTCTTTCCAGACTGCCGAGCTCAGTTAGCTGCATCCCTGCTTTGGGATGCAATACATGTACTGACTGGGATTACCAGGAAAGTCCCAACATGAGCTAGACATAACCAATTGTCTCTCTCCAACAGAGAGAGATGTCCACAGTCCTCTGCAGACTCTGACTCAAAATCACATCGCCTTCCACTTTTTGTCATCGTGAGGTAATATTGTGATTCAATGGTTTGTTTCCGAAGTGTCTGAATAATAAACTCCTGTGCCATTTGAACATTTAAGTTCACCAGTGTCAGTATGGAAAGTTTTCTATGAATGTGACAATGTGCTCAGTCGTATACAAGAAGTTGGTAGATTTTCTTTCCCTCCTGAAAACTTCACTCAAAATGGCGGTCCCTCAAAATGGCGGTCCCTCAAAATGGCGGTCCCTCAAAATGGCGGTCGTCGTCTCTCGCGAGGAGTATACAGCCTGACATCACCTTGGTCCTCTTTGACTCGCGAAGAGCGAAAGCTCTCTGGATTCTGAGAGAGAGCTCCTTTCTGAGATTTGGTCTCAGCTGGAGCCCAGAGTACGCGGACTCCTCCATTAGCACTTGGCCAATGGGGTCTGGCTGTTTCATGAGTGAAGCCTAGAGAGTTTTCCAATGCACTGAACACATCTCTGTCTCACATAAGGAGCCGCTGTTGGACAAAGTTAAAAATTACCCAACACCAGGTTAGAGTCCAACAGGTTCATTTGGAAGCACTAGCTTTCGGAACGCTGCTCCTTCATCAGGGGTGAGCTACTGTTACGTCTCGTTACTGCTCCCACTAGGGGCAAGGCGAAGGTCTGGTCAGGTTTGGGTGATAGCTTTTCTTGAAGTGTAACTTTTGTCAGGACCTGGCATTTGTAAACCTTCATTTTGGAGATGAGGGCTGGTTGGACAGCATTTATTACTCCAATTTATCCCCATTTACCCAGAGGGCAGTTAAGAGCCTTCCACGTTGACTGTGAGTCTGGAGTCACATGTAGGCTAGACCAGGGAAGGCTGGCAGTTTCCTTCCCTGAAGGGTATTAGTGAGCGCAATGGGTTTGCACAACAATCAGCAATGGACTCATGGCTATCATTCGGCTCTTCATTCCGGATTTGGATTCAATTCAAATTCCATCACCTACCGTGGTGAGATTCGAACACGTGTCCCCACAGCATTACCTGGGTCTCTGGGTCTGAGCCTGGGTCCCCAGACCATTACCTGGGTCCCTGGGTCTGAGTCTGGGTCATCCAGAGCATTACCTGGGTCCCTGGGTCTGAGCCTGGGTCCCCAGAGCATTAACTGGGTCCCTGGGTCTGCGCCTGGGTCCCCACAGCATTACCTGGGTCTCTGGGTCTGAGCCTAGGTCCCTACAGCATTACCTGGGTCTCTGGGTCTGAGCCTGGGTCCACAGACCATTACCTGGGTCTCTGGGTCTGAGCCTGGGTCCCCACAGCATTACCTGGGTCTCTGGGTCTGAGCCTGGCTCCCCAGACCATTACCTGGGTCTCTGGGTCTGAGCCTGGGAACCCAGACCATTACCTGGGTCTCTGGGTCTGAGCCTGGGTCCCTAGAGCATTACCTGGGTCTCTGGGTCTGAGCCTGGGTCCCCAGAGCATTACCTGGGTCTCTGGGTCTGAGCCTGGGTCCCCAGAGCATTACCTGGGTCTCTGGGTCTGAGCCTGGGTCCCCACAGCATTACCTGGGTCTCTGGGTCTGAGCCTGGCTCCCCAGACCATTACCTGGGTCTCTGGGTCTGAGCCTGGGAACCCAGACCATTACCTGGGTCTCTGGGTCTGAGCCTGGGTCCCTAGAGCATTACCTGGGTCTCTGGGTCTGAGCCTGGGTCCCTAGAGCATTACCTGGGTCTCTGGGTCTGAGCCTGGGTCCCTAGAGCATTACCTGGGTCTCTGGGTCTGAGCCTGCTTCCCCAGACCATTACCTGGGTCTCTGGGTCTGAGCCTGGGTCCCCAGACCATTACCTGGGTCTCTGGGTCTGAGCCTGGGTCCCCAGACCATTACCTGGGTCTCTGGGTCTGAGCCTGGATCCCCACAGCATTACCTGGGTCTCTGGGTCTGAGCCTGGGTCCCCAGAGCATTACCTGGCTCTCTGGGTCTGAACCTGGGTCCCCACAGCATTACCTGGGTCTCTGGGTCTGAGCCTGGGTCATCCAGAGCATTAACTGGGTCTCTGGGTCTGAGCCTGGGTCCCGAGAGCATTACCTGGGTCTCTGGGTCTGAGCCTGGGTCCCCACAGCATTACCTGGGTCTCTGGGTCTGGGCCTGGGTCCCCAGAGCATTACCTGGGTCTCTGGGTCTGAGCCTGGGTCCCCACAGCATTACCTGGGTCTCTGGGTCTGAGCCTTGGTCCCCAGAGCATTACCTGGGTCTCTGGGTCTGAACCTGGGTCCCCAGACCATTACCTGGGTCTCTGGGTCTGAGCCTGGGTCATCCAGAGCATTACCTGGGTCTCTGGGTCTGAGCCTTGGTCCCCAGAGCATTACCTGGGTCTCTGGGTCTGAGCCTGGGTCCCCAGAGCATTACCTGGGTCTCTGGGTTTGAGCCTGGGTCCCGAGAGCATTACCTGGGTCTCTGGGTCTGAGCCTGGGTCCCCAGAGCATTACCTGGGTCTCTGGGTCTGAGCCTGGGTCCCCACAGCATTACCTGGGTCTCTGGGTCTGAGCCTGGGTCATCCAGAGCATTACCTGGGTCTCTGGGTCTGTGCCTGGGTCCCCACAGCATTACCTGGGTCTCTGGGTCTGAGCCTGGGTCCCGAGAGCATTACCTGGGTCTCTGGGTCTGAGCCTGGGTCCCCACAGCATTACCTGGGTCTCTGGGTCTGGGCCTGGGTCCCCAGAGCATTACCTGGGTCTCTGGGTCTGAGCCTGGGTCCCCACAGCATTACCTGGGTCTCTGGGTCTGAGCCTTGGTCCCCAGAGCATTACCTGGGTCTCTGGGTCTGAACCTGGGTCCCCAGACCATTACCTGGGTCTCTGGGTCTGAGCCTGGGTCATCCAGAGCATTACCTGGGTCTCTGGGTCTGAGCCTTGGTCCCCAGAGCATTACCTGGGTCTCTGGGTCTGAGCCTGGGTCCCCAGAGCATTAC
This sequence comes from Chiloscyllium plagiosum, assembly GCF_037043375.1. Taxonomy (NCBI): domain Eukaryota; kingdom Metazoa; phylum Chordata; class Chondrichthyes; order Orectolobiformes; family Hemiscylliidae; genus Chiloscyllium; species Chiloscyllium plagiosum. The sequence continues at coordinate 13,543,859 of NW_028270191.1, read as the reverse complement.
CTGGGTCTCTGGGTTTGAGCCTGGGTCCCGAGAGCATTACCTGGGTCTCTGGGTCTGAGCCTGGGTCCCCAGAGCATTACCTGGGTCTCTGGGTCTGAGCCTGGGTCCCCACAGCATTACCTGGGTCTCTGGGTCTGAGCCTGGGTCCCCACAGCATTAGCTGGGTCTGAGCCTGGGTCCACAGACCATTACCTGGGTCCCTGGGTCTGAGCCTGGGTCCCTAGAGCCTTGCCTGGGTCTCTGGGCCTGAGCCTGGGTCCCCAGAGCATTACCTGGGTCTCTGGGTCTGAGCCTTGGTCCCCAGACCATTACCTGGGTCTCTGGGCCTGAGCCTGGGTCCCTAGAGCATTACCTGGGTCTCTGGGTCTGAGCCTGGGTCCCGAGAGCATTACCTGGGTCTCTGGGTCTGAGTCTGGGTCCCCAGAGCATTACCTGGGTCTGAGCCTGGGTCCCCACAGCATTACCTGGGTCTCTGGGTCTGAGCCTGGGTCCCTAGAGCATTACCTGGGTCTCTGGGTCTGAGTCTGGGTCCCCAGAGCATTACCTGGGTCTCTGGGTCTGAGTCTGGGTCCCCAGAGCATTATCTGGGTCTCTGGGTCTGAGTCTGGACCCCCAGAGCATTACCTGGGTCTGAGCCTGGGTCCCCAGAGCATTACCTGGGTCTCTGGGTCTGAGTCTGGACCCCCAGAGCATTACCTGGGTCTGAGCCTGGGTCCCCAGAGCATTACCTGGGTCTCTGGGTCTGAGCCTTGGTCCCCAGACCATTACCTGGGTCTCTGGGTCTGAGCCTGGGTCCCTAGAGCGTTAGCTGGGTCTGAGCCTGGGTCCACAGACCATTACCTGGGTCCCTGGGTCTGAGCCTGGGTCCCTAGAGCCTTGCCTGGGTCTCTGGAGTTGAGCCTGAGTCCCCAGACCTGGGTCTTTGGATGAACAGTCCAGTGATAAGCATCACTTCCCCATGTGCTGTGGTCATCAGTAACATCAAAGAGAAATTCTCCAGTGGCTGAATCTGCAAATTCAGCGCTAACCGTAAATTATGGCTGTGGCTGTACTCAGATATCCTGGCAGGATCTGGAAAATGTGCCATCCCAGTTGCTTCCGGCTGCCAACGTGATTGATGTTGTACTCATTAAGTTTGTCCATGTTGCCACTTCCTGGGAACCGGATCTTTTCCTGTCAAGAGTTGTTTGCAAGAGAGCAACTCTGGTCTCAAACTGTTGCCCTTGGTTTTCATCAGAACCCATTGCTGAGGGATGAAGAGAGCATGGTCTCTCTCTCTCTCAAGTGGCCTGGGGAGATACACAAAGGGGAGGGTCAGTGGATGAGAAATGGCAAGGATGTTTCGTATCCAAAAGAAAGACTCCTTTTGAGAAGGATGAACCACTCATGGTGAATTGAGGTGGCCATGGAGAGTATCCAGTCAAAAACGACAACATCCAAGGCACAGAGAGCAAGTGGTAGGCCGGAATATTGGGGGTTTTGTTTTACAGATGACTAATGAAGGCGGAAATTGGTCATGAAAGTTCCATTGGCAAAGAAGTATAAAACCGAGCAGCAAGTCAGTCTCACGTCTGTCGTCTGCAAGGTGTTAGAAAGGTTTGGTTAGACCTCACTTGGAATACTGCGTCCAGTTCTGGTCGCCCTATTATAAGAAAGATGTGGATGCTTTGGAGAGGGTTCAGAGGAGGTTTACCAGGATGCTGACTGGACTGGAGGGCTTATCTTACGAAGAGAGGGGACCTAATTGAGGTGTATAAGATAATGAGAGGCCTAGATAGGGTTGATAGCCAGAGACTTTTTCCCAGGGCAGAAATTGTTAACACGAGGGGGTCATAGTTTTAAGCTGGTTGGCGGAAAGTATAGAGGGGATGTCAGAGGCGGGTTCTTTACGCAGAGAGTTGTGAGAGCACGGAATGCGTTGCCAGCAGCAGTTGTGGAAGCGAGGTCATTGGGGATACTTAAGAGACTGCTGGACATGCATATGGTCACAGAAATTTGAGGGTTCGTACATTAGGTTTACCTCACATCAGGATCAACATCGTGGGCTGAAGGGCCTGTTCTGTGCTGTACTGTTCTATGTTCTAAGATATTCTACGGGTATCTTAAAAGAAAGAGAGGAGATTAAAGTGAGTGTGTGGCCCTGGGGAATTAACAACTGGGAGCAGGAACATGTCAGATAGTTTTAACTACTGTTTTACATCAGTCTTCATGGCAGAGGGTACAATAAATGTCCCAAAAGTAAACACAGTGCTCCTGTGAGGGAAAGTTGTGTCAAAAAAACTCTCTGTCACAGGCAAAATATTGATAAACCGACAGAACGAAAAGCAGCCATTTCACCAGGACCTGAGGCCTACATTCAACAGTTATAGAGGAAGTGGCTACAGAGATACCTTTTTGTATTAACTCGTGGGGACATGGCCACTGGCTGGCCTGCGTTTATTGCCCTTGAACCGAGTGGCTTACTCAGTCAGGGAATCAACTATGTTGCTGCGGGTCTGGAGTCACGTGTAGACCCAGACCAGGTAAGGATGGCAGTTTCCTTGCCTGAAGAACATTAGTGAACCAGATGGGTTTTTCCGACAATCAGCAATAGATTCATGGTCATCGGTAGATTCTTAATGCCAGATTTTAAAAAAAATTAAGTTAAATTGAAATTCGCACGCTTGCCTTCATTGCTGAGATCTTTTGAGTGTAGGAGTTGGGGACGTCATGTTGAGGTTGTACAGGACGTAGGTGAGGCCTCTTCTGGAATACTGTGTCCAGTTCTGGTCACCCTGTTGTAGAAAGGACATTACTAAGCTGGAGAGGGCTCAGAAGAGATTTACCAGGATGTTGCCGGGTATGGAGGGTCTGAGTTATAGCGAGAGGCTGAGACTTCTTTCCCTGGAGATTGAGAGGTGACCCTTATAAAGTCATGAGGGGTATAGGTAAGGGGAATGGATGGTGTCTTTTCCCTCGGGTGGGGGATTTCAAGACTAGGGGGGCACATTATTAAGGGGAGAGGAGAGAGATTTTAAAAAAGACATTTATTTACACACAGGGTGGTTCATGTGTGGAATGAATTGCCGAAGGAAGTGGTGGATGCAGGGACAGTGACATTTAAAAGACACTTGGATAAGTACATGACTAGGAAATGTTTGGAGGGATATGGGCCAGGGGCAGGCAGGTGGGACCCGTTCAGTTTGGGATTATGGTTGGCATGGACTGGTTGGGCCGAAGGGTCTGTTTCCTTGCTGTATGATTCTATGACTTCAAATTCTGCCATCTCCCACGGCAGGATTTGACTCCAGATCCCCAGAACTTCAGCTGAATTGCTGGATGAATAGTTTAGCCACGACTAATAGTTCAGCCTTCACTTGCCCTGGATTATAAAGCCACTAATGTGAGGTTCCAGCTCAAAACGGGAGCAAGGTAGAAAGCAGGAATTTATAGGCCAGTGAAGCCTGAGGCCTGTAGTTGGGAAAATGCTGAAGTCCATTATGCCGGGGGAAATGGCAGAAGCTTAATGCAATCAAGCAGTTGCCACGGTTTTGTGAAAGAGAAATCGCGTTTGATGAATCGGCGAGATATCTTGGAGATTTATGCTGAGCAGGGTTGGGGAGGGGGAAATGGTGGATGTGGTGCATTTGGACTTCCAGAAGGCATTTGATAAGGTGCCACATAAAAGGTAGGTGGGAGTTGACAGAACTGGGGGTAATATAATGCATGGATGGAAGATTGGTTCACACACAGAAAACAGAGTCAGACTTAATGGGCCTTTTTCAGATTGGACAGACAGAACACAAACGTCAGCCCTCGGGCCTCAATTTATTTACTGTTGCTGTTAATGACTTGACAGACGTCTCAAGTTACCGATGACACTAAAGTAGGTGGGAGAGGGCAGGTTGTGATGAGATCATGAGGAAACTGGAAGGAGATAGATAGATCGAGTGAATGGGGAAAGCTTGGGCAGGTGGGAATTAATGTCGGGAGGGGTGAGGGCATGCACTGTGGTCAGAAAAATCAAAAGGCAGACTGTTATTTAAATGGAGAGAGATTTCAGAAAAAGTGCAGGCACTGAGGATTTTGAGTATCCTTGTGCATGAAACACAGAACATTGGCGTGCAGGTGCAGCAAGTAATGAAGGAGGCAGATGGAATCTAGGCTTTCAGTTCTCAGGGGGTTGGAGTTTAAAAGTAGGGAAGGCTTGTTTGAACTGGGTAGGCCGCACCTGCAGCATTGTGTACAGGTTTGGTCCCTGTGTTTAAGAGAGCATGGACTGCCATTGGAGGCAGTGAAGAGAGATTCACGAGGGCTGATTCCTGGGAGAAAGGGGTTTATTTATCATGACCGGATCACACATCAGGTTGAGAAGAATGAGGATGATCTTATTGGAACAGACAAGATTCTGAGGGGACTTGACAGTTTAGTTGTTGAGAAGATGTTTTCCCCACAGTTGGAGGAGGAGGGGGGGGGGGGGGGGGGGAGGTGGTTCCAGAATAAGGGGACACTCACTTAAAACTGAGTTGTGAAGGAATTTCCTCTCCCACAGGACAGGGAATGTCTGGAATTCTGGAGATGGAGTTCTGGAAGATCGAGGAGTTGAGGGCGATGAGGAGCTGTGAGGAAGCAGGGGTTGAGGCCCTTCTTCCCAATTGATTGTAGCTGGGTTGGTATGTATGGTGTTGATGGCAGGGGCAGCACAGTGGCTCAGGGGTTAGCACTGCTGCCTCACAGCAGCAGAGTCCCAGGTTCGATCGCAGCCTCGGGTGACTGCCTGTGTGGAGTTTGCACATTCTCCCCGTGTCTGTGTGGGTTTCCTCCCACAATCCAAAGATGTGCAGGTCAGGGTGGATTGCCCATGGGAAATTGTCCCATAGTGCTCAGTGATGTGCAGGTTAGGGTGGATTGGCCATGCTAAATTGTCCCCTAGTGTCCTAGGGATGTTCAGGTTAGGGTGTATTGGTCATGCTAAATTGTCCCATAGTGCCCAAGGATTTGCAGGTTAGGGTGGATTGACCATGCTAAATTGTCCCATAGTGCCCAGGGATGTGCAGGTTCGGGTGGATTGGCCGTGCTAAATTGTCCCATAGTGCCCAGGCATGTGCAGGTTCGGGTGGATTGGCCATGCTAAATTGTCCCACAGTGTCCAGGGATGTGCAGGTGAGGGTGGATTGGCCGTGCTAAATTGTCCCATAGTGCCCAGGGATGTGTAGGTTAGGGTGGATTGGCCATGCTAAGTTGTCCCATAGTGCCCAGGGATGTGCAGTTTAGGGTGGATTGGCCGTTCTAAATTGTCCCATAGTGCCCAGGGATATGCAGGTTAGGGTGGATTGGCCATGCTAAATTGTCCCATAGTGCCCAGGGATATGCAGGTTAGGGTGGATTGGCCATGCTAAATTGTCCCATAGTGCCCAGGGATGTGCAGGTTAGGGTGGATTGGCCATGCTAAATTGTCCCATAGTGCCCAGGGATGTGCAGGGTAGGGTGGATTGGCCATGCTAAATTGTCCCATAGTGCCCAGGGATGTGCAGGTTAGGGTGGATTGGCCATGGGAAATTGTCCCATAGTGCCCAGGGATGTGCCTTTAGGGTGGATTGGCCATGCTAAATTACCCATAGTGTCCCGGGATGTGCAGGTTAGGGTGGATTGCCCATGGGAAATTGTCCCATAGTGTCCAGGGATGTGTAGGTTAGGGTGGATTGGCCGTGCTAAATTGTCCTATAGTGCCCAGGGATGTGCAGGTTAGGATGGATTGGCCATGCTAAATTGTCCCATAGTGTCCCAGGATCTGCAGGTTAGGGTGGATTGGCCATGTTAAGTTGTCCCATAGTGTCCAGGGATGTGTAGGTTAGGGTGGATTGGCTATGCTAAATTGTCCCATAGTGCCCAGGGATGTGTAGGTTAGGGTGGATTGGCCGTGCTAAATTGTCCCATAGTGGCCAGGGATGTGTAGGTTAGGATGGATTGGCCGTGCTAAATTGTCCCATAGTGTCCCAGGATGTGCAGGTTAGGGTGGATTGGCCATGCTAAATTGTCCCCTAGTGTCCCAGTGATGTGCAGGTTAGGGTGGATTGGCCGTGCTAAGTTGTCCCATAGTGCCCAGGGATGTGTAGGTTAGGATGGATTGGCCGTGCTAAATTACCCATAGTGCCCAGGGATATGCAGGTGAGGGTGGATTGGCCATGCTAAATTGTCCCATAGTGCCCAGGGATGTGCAGGTTAGGGTGAATTGGCCGTGCTAAATTGTCCCATAGTGCCCAGGGATGTGTCGGTTAGGATGGATTGGCCGTGCTAAATTACCCATAGTGCCCAGGGATGTGCTGGTTAGGGTGGATTGGCCATGCTAAATTGTCCGATGGTGTCCAGGGATGTGTAGGTCAGGTGCGTTAGTCAGGGGTAAATGTAGAGTAATAGAGATTGAGAAATGGGTCTGGGTGGGTTACTCTTCGGAGGGTCGGTGTGGACGTGTTGGGCCGAAGGGCCTGTTTCCACACTGTAGGGATTCTATGATTCTATGATATGCTCAAGGTGGGGCAGGGGTGGGCTGGGTGCAGGGTGAGGAGTGAGTGACCTGTCAGAGGCAGAGAGAGAGAGAGAGAGAGAACAATGGTTTGACAAAGGAACAGGACAGGGGTTTGGGCAGGGGAAGGTTCAGGTCAGCCCGGGGGAATCGATAGCTGCTGATGGGGACCAATTGTCGCTGTCAGTGAGTTGGTTATGGCAGCAGACCATGTGATGACAAGGGGCAGAAGTCACACGATGCCAGGTTATCGCCCCAACGGGTTTGTTTCGGCTGATGAAGGAGCAGCGCTCCGAAAGCCTGTGATTTCAAGTAAAGCTGTTGGGACCATAGCCTGGTGATGTGTGACGTCTGACCTTGTCTGACACTGGCATCTCTACAGTGTACCTGGAATGGGGTGTGCGACACCTACTGTTGGCAGCGACAGTAGATCTCATCTTGGTAAGCGAGTGTAATATTGCTCTCTGTCTTTCTCATATTCGATTGAGTCCAGTGGAAGGTTTTGCTTTGCGAGCAGAGCTTTGCGAACAAGGACACGCAGATGACAGAGTGCTCAGGCAGAGTCAGGCATCCAGGGTTACATCTGCACAGGAGGTGAACAAAAGCAAGATCAATATTACTTGAAGTGAGAGAGGCCCATTCAGCAATCTCGTAACAGCAGGGAAGAAGCTGTTCCTCAACCTGCTGGTGCGTGTGTTCAAGCTTCCTGCCTGACGGAAGAGAGCATTACCGGGGCGGGAGGGGTCTTTGGTGACGTTGGCAGCCATTCTGCGGCAATGAGAAATGTAGATGGAGCCCCTGGATGGGAGGTTGGCTTCCGTGATGGTCTGGGCTGTGCACACCACCTTCTGGAATTTCTTACAGTCCTGGGCAGGGCAGATGCTGAGCCAGCCCATCATGCCCCTGGACCGTCTGCTTTCAGTGGTACCTCTGTAAGAGTCAGTGAGGGCCTTTGCTGAATTTGCTGAGCTGCCTGAGGAAGAAGAGGCAGCGTTGTTGTACCTGACTGACTGTCACATCCACGTGGGAGGTCCAGGACAGATTGGCGGTGATCGTCAATCCTCAGAACGTGACGCTCTCCACCTCTGTTCCGTTGATGTCGATAAGGACATGTCCTCCTCCTCTCTTTCTGACGTCAGTGAGCAGTTCTTTAGTTCGGCCGACATTGAGAAAGAGATTGTTCTCATTGCACCAGGTCACCAAGCCCTCTATCTCCTTCCTGTATTCTGACTCATTGTTGTTTAATATCCAGCCTACCACGGTGGTGTTATCAGCAAACTTGGAGATGGCGTTCATTCTGAAATTGGCAACACAGTTGTGGGTGTAGAGGGAGTACAGTAGGGGGCTGAGAACACATTCTTGGTGGGGGGGCTCCAGTATTGAGTGTTATCATGGAGGAGATGCTGTTGTCTATCCTCACTGAATTGCGGTCTGTGGGTCAGGAAGCTGAGGATCCAGTTACAGAGGGTGGAGCTGAGACCGAGGCCTGAGTTTTAAGGTCAGTCTCGAGGGGATCATGGTGTTGAAGGTGGAGCTGTAGTCAATGAACAGGAGTCTGATGGAGGTGGCCTCGTTATCCAGACGTTCCAGGGGTATAGTTCTAGGTGGCTGCGAGTTGTCTCAAGCATGTGCAGTATTGATCAATTGTCTGACTTGCTTCTTACTTTGTAAAGGTCAGGGGCTGAAGTTCGAGCCGGCCAGGAGCCGAACCGCAAGTGCAGTTAAAACATGGAATCCCTTATTCACTTTCGAGACCTCCTGTCATGAAACATGAGTTTAGTGGCCGGTGGATGAAGTGCTCAACACAATTTTCACTTTTCCCAGACTCCGAATTGGAATGAGCGGATTGCCTTAAAAGCCTGGGCCTGTTTCCTGTGGAGCTTAGATGAGTCCAACGGGAGGACCTGAGGGGCTGTGACCGGCCGGATGGAGAAAGATTCACAAACCAGGCCATCAGAGCTTCCAAATAAGGCCTCGCCCATTTCGAACAGAGCTGAGGAAAGGTTTCTTTCCCTCAGAGGGCCGTGAGTCTTTGAAATTCCCTTCCTCAAAAGGCAGTGGCTGCAGAACTTTTCAATCTTTTGAAGGCACAGCGAGGTAGCCTCTTGATGGGAAGATTATGGGCGGTGGGGGGGGATATTCAGGAATGTAGATCAGATTCTCGCCGTATAATCTTATTGAAGGGCAGAGCAGCAGGCTGGAAGGGCTGAGTGGCCTTCTCTTGTTCCTTGTTCGTACGTAACACATCAGTTTTGGTTTTGCCTTATCTTGCCCTCAACACACAGACAAGCTGTAGGCTTGCGAGTCCCACCCTTTTTCATAGTGTGAACGTCTTCCCTTCATCAGACGGGGTATTCAGTACAAGAGTTGGCAGGTCATGTTACAGATGTACCAGAGTTTGGTTCGGCCACACTTGGAATACTGCGTACAGTTCTGGTCGCCACATTACCAAAAGGGATGTAGGTTTGCTCACTGAGCTGTAGGTTTGATATCCAGACGTTTCATTACCTGGCTAGGTAACATAATCAGTGGCAACCTCCAAGTGAATCGAAGCTGTTGTCTCCTGCTTTCTATTTATATCTTTCTCCTGGATGGGGTTCCTGGGGTTTGTGCTGATGTCATTTCCTGTTTGTTTTCTGAGGGGTTGATAGATGGCATCTAGATCTATGTGTTTGTTTATGGCGTTGTGGTTGGAGTGCCAGGCCTCTAGGAATTCTCTAGCATGTCTTTTCGACATTTCGACTGGGACAGCACATCTATCCTGGGACAGGTTAAGCAAAGACATGCCAGAGAATTCCTAGAGGCCTGGCACTCCAACCACAACGCCATAAACAAACACATAGATCGAGATGCCATCTATCAGTCCCTCAGAAAACGAACAGGAAATGACATCACCACAAACCCCAGGAACCCCATCCAGGAGAAAGATATAAATAGAAAGCAGGAGACAACAGCTTCGCTTCACTTGAAGGTTGCCACTGATGATGTTACCTAGCCAGGTAATGAAACGTCTGGATATCAAACCTACAGCTCAGCGAGCAAACCTACACCCTAAACCTTAACCTGAGCTACAAACCTTGCACATTACCAAAAGGATGTGGATGCTTTGGGTAGGGCGCAGAGGAGGCTCACCAGGATGTTGCCTGGTATGGAGGGTGCTGGCTATGAAGAAGGGTTGAGTAGATTAGGATTATTTTCATTAGAAAGACAGAGGTTGAGGGGGACAAAATCATGAGAGGTATAGACAGGATGGATAGTAAGGAGCTTTCCCTCCCCCCAGAGTGGGGGACTCAGTTACTAGGGGTCATGAGTTCAAGGTGAGAGGGGACAAGTTTAAGGGAGCTATGTGTGGGAAGTGCTTTACGCAGAGGGGGGGGGGTGGGCACCTGGAACATGTTGCCAGCGGAGATGGCACGTCATTTAAGATGTATCGAGACAGACACATGAATGGGCAGGGAGCGGAGGGATACAGATCCTTAGAAAGTAGGCGGCAGGTTTATAGAGTCATAGAGATGTGCAGCACGGAAACAGACCCTTCGGTCCAACCCGTCCACGCCGACCAGATATCCCAACCCAATCTAGTCCCACCTGCCAGCACCCGGCCCATATCCCTCTAAACCCTCCTATTCATATACCCATCCAGATGCCTCTTAAATGTTGCAATTGTACCAGCCTCCACCACATCCTCTGGCAGCTCATTCCATACACGTACCACCCTCTGCGTGAAAAAGTTGCCCCTTAGGTCTCTTTTATATCTTTCCCCTCTCACCCTAAACCTAGTTCTGGACTCCCCCACCCCAGGGAAAAGACTTTGCCTATTTACCCTATCCATGCCCCTCATAATTTTGTAAACCTCTATAAGGTCACCCCTCAGCCTCCGACGCTCCAGGGAAAACAGCCCCAGCCTGTTCAACCTCTCCCTGTAGCTCAGATCCTCCAACCCTGGCAACATCCTGGTAAATCTTTTCTGAACCCTTTCAAGTTTCACAACATCTTTCCGATAGGAAGGAGACCAGAATTGCACGCAATATTCCAACAGTGGCCTAACCAATGTCCTGTACAGCCGCAACATGACCTCCCAACTCCTGTACTCAATACTCTGACCAATAAAGGAAAGCATACCAAACACCACCTTCACTGTCCTATCTACCTGCGACTCCACTTTCAAGGAGGTATGAACCTGCACTCCAAGGTCTCTTTGTTCAGCAACACTACCCAGGACCTTACCATTAAGTGTATAAGCCCTGCTAAGATTTGCTTTCCCAAAATGCAGCACCTGGCATTTATCTGAATTAAACTCCATCTGCCACTTCTCAGCCCATTGGCCCATCCGGTCCAGATCCTGTTGTAATCTGAGGTAACCCTCTTCGCTGTCCACTACACCCCCAATTTTGGGGTCATCTGCAAGAAGAACGACAGGGTCATTCATTGAAGCTTTTCCTGATCAATTTTCACACACCCTACGAACTTTAGTATTTCAGCATCTGGATGGGTATATGAATAGGAAGGGTTTGGAGGGATATGGGCCGGGTGCTGGCAGGTGGGACTAGATTGGGTTGGGATATCTGGTCAGCATGGACGAGATGGACCGAAGGGTCTGTTTCCGTGCTGTCCATCTCTGTGACTATTGCGCTATGACAATCCTCATGCAGTTTTGAAGTCTGGGTCTTTGAAGTGTCTGTCCGATAGTTCTCCCACTGTTAGAGAGAGAGGTCTCTTCCACTCTCTCTGGGCTAGCTCGCATCATTCATGGGGAGCCACACTTGCAGCTTTGTTCCTAGTCTTTAAGTTGTTTTGAGTAAACCAAAGCCTACTGCCTTAAACCATTGGCACAACACCCACCCTCCTCTTTCACGATGCGTCCACCATCACCTTCCTTCTTTAAGACAGATGGAGAAAAAACTACCCCAAAACCTCAACCATACCCCTGGCCTCTGTGCCTAGAGCCTCCTGGTCCACCTGTCTCCTCCTATTGCAACCATAAGGGTTTTTACCTGCCGGTTGAAGGCACTGAGCTCCCTTCTCATTCTCCGTCTTTACCTTATCTTATTTTCACTTTGATTCTCAAAAGTATTGTCCACCTGGTGTCTGCCTCTGTTTTTCTCGGCTTCATTTTACTCTCGAGCTCTCTCATCACTCAAGGAGTTTGGGTTTTAGCTTCCCCTGCCCCTCGCCTCGTGCAGATGCGTCTCAAATATCCCCGGGCTCCCTCCCGTCGGAAGGAAGCCTGTTCCTTCGGCCAAGCTTTGATTCCGGGAACAGCTCCGTTTTTAACCCCCCTGGCATTGCCCCTGCCCCTGATCTATCGTTCCATCAAAAGCAGGGCCCGCATTCTTGGTGGGCTCGCTAAACAATTCGCCGACCAGCGTTTTCAAAACCCTGCACCCCTCCGTCGAGCGTCTATGCCAGCTAATGAATGCCCGTCACTCTGCCCTTTTGATTCTGCGTTTCCCCGGTAACGTGCGAACAGGTTTGCTATACATCTCCGGCTGACTCTTCGAGGCATGTCCCTAGCCTTGTCATCACGCCCTTCCTTGTTCTCCTATTCAACCCCCTCCCCCCCCCCCCACCCCACGGATTCCCTTCAGCGTATCATCAGTCCCCACAGCTCCTCTCAGCAACCCGTTAATCCGAGTCTCCACGTCGTCCGAAAACTCTGGAACTCGGGAGTATTGGCCTGCCCGCTCTGCCCTTTCATTTTCACCTTGAACCGAATGTGACTTCATTCGCGTTTTTGTTTCTTTTCCAGCTGCGTGACCTCTCTCCCTGAGACCGCATTCCCACTTTTCACCGATATCCTTGCGCCCCACACGAGCCACAACCTTCTGCCTTTTCAGCCTCAGGGCGTTCTGTAGCCTCTCAGTGCTGTCCCTGACCCTGACCTTTTTGACTCTTGACCCTTCATTCCCGTCTGAGACTGAGGAACCGACTTGGCTGATCTCCGGACTAAGGAATCCCCTCCTACTAGGGGCCCTGCTTGATGCCACACTTGGCCGAATGCAGCCTTGATGTCAAGGGCTGTCCCTCTCCCCTCCCCTCTGGAGTTCAGCTCTTTTGTCCATGTTTGACCCCAGGCTGTAATGAGGTCAGGAGCTGCGTGACCCTGGTGGGACCCAAACTGGGTGTCACTGAGCAGGGTATTGCTGAGCAGGTGCTGCTTGATAGCACTGTTGGTGACACCTTCCATCACTTTCCTGATGATCGAGAGGAGACCGATGGGGCGGTAATTGACTGGGTTGGATTTGTCCAGTCGGGCAATTTTCCACATTGTCAGGTAGATGCCAGTGTTATAACTGTACTGGTACAGCTTGGCTCGGGGAGCGGCAAGTTCTGGAGCACAAGTCTTCAGTCCTATTGCTGGAATGTTGTCAGGGCCCATAGCCTTTGCAGTGTCCAGTGTCTCCAACCATTGCTTGATATCACATGGAGTGAATCGGATTGGCTGGAGGCTGGGATCTGTGATACTGGGGATCACTGATGATACCACAGCACTGACAGCAACAGGCTATCTTAGTCCCCTCACAAACCGTCCAACCAATATCCCCAAAAGCAAATCCAGTTCTCCTGTTTTGAGGAAGGGTCAGTGGGCTCGAAACCTTAACTCCGCCTTCTCTCGCCGCGGATGGCTGGGTTTTCACAGCAATCGCTGTCTCGGTTTCCGTTCCGGACGTGGCCGGGCATGGGTTTCTCACCCCTAACGTTTCCGATCTCTCCCTTAGGTTCAGAAACTGAAGTCACTCTTCCACAGGAAGCAGAAAGAGCCCATCAAGGAGGAGATCTTACCCGAGCAGCCCAATGGCGAGATTGTGAACACTGGCGGAGGGGTGGTCTACTACTATTATGAGGAGGAGGAGGACGAAGAGGAAGAGGAGGAGCTACCACCCCCCGAGCCTCCCAAGCCTGTCAATGACAAACCCCACAAGTTTAAGGACCACTACTTCAAGAAGCCAAAGTTCTGTGATGTCTGTGCACGGATGATTGTCCGTTAGTATCCCACGCTTGTACATTGAGTGAGGCCAATGGCATAGAGAGGCTGACGAGATCACATGCAGTGTTGCCATAGTAACAAGACCCTGCGCGCGTGCACACAACAAGCATGTTGTGACAATCCTGATAAGGTCCGGGTTGTTTGCCACACTAAACATCCTGTGCTTGGTTCAAGTGTCAACAAGTTGGCCGCCTGTACTGAGTGTGTGTGTGAGTGTGTGTGTGAGTGTGTGTGTGAGTGTGTGTGTGAGTGTGTGTGTGAGTGTGTGTGTGTGTTGTGGGGTGGGTGTGCATTGCGGGCTGGGTGTGTGTGTGTGTTGGGGTGGGTGGGTGTGTGAGTGTGTGTGTTGGGGTGGGGGTGTGTTGCGGGGTGGGTGTGTGTGTGTGTGTGTTGGGGCTGGGTGTGTGAGTGTGTGTGTGTTGCAGGGTGTGTGGGTGGGTGTGTGAGTGTGTGTGTATTGGGGGTGGGTGTGTGAGTGCTTGTGTTGGGGGGTGGGTGTATGTTGGGGGGTGGGTGTGTGTGTGGGGGAGGGTGTGTGTGTGTGAGGGTGTGAGAGAAAGTGTGGGTGTGAGAGGGAGTGTGTGTGTGAGTATGTGTGAGAGAGTGTGTGTGTGCAAGAGAGAGGGTGTGTGGCTGTGTGTGTGTGAGAGGGTGTGTGGGTGTGTGTGTGTGAGAGGGTGTGTGGGGGTGTGTGTGTGAGAGGGTGTGTGGGGGTGGGTGTGTGTGGGGGTATGAGACTGTGGGAGTGAGTGTGTGAGAGTATGTGTGTGCGTGTGAGTGTGTGTAAGAGTGGGTGTGAGTGTGAGAGTGTTGTGTGTGGGGGTGTGGGTGTGTGTGTGTGTGTGTCTGTGTGTGTGTGAGTGAGTGTGTGAGTGTGTGTGAGAGTGTGTGTGTGTGAGTGTATGTGGGTTTGTGAGGGTGTGGGTGTGTGTGTGAGGGTGTGGGTGTGTGTGTGAGAACGTGTGTGTGTGTGTGGGTGTGTGAGTGTGTGTGAGTGTGTGGGTGTGTGTGTATGTGTGGGTGTGTGTGTGTGAGTGTGTGTGAGTGCGAGTGTGTGTGTGAGTATGTGTGAGTGTGTGAGTGTATGTGTGAGAGTGTGTGTGAGAGTGTCTGTGTGTGAGTGTGTGTGTGAGAGTGTCTGTGTGTGAGTGTGTGTGTGAGAGTGTCTGTGTGTGAGAGTGAGTGTGTGTGTGAGAGTGAGTGTGTGTGAGAGTGTGTGTGTGAGGGTGTGTGTGTGTGTGTGTGAGAGTATGTGTGAGTGTGTGTGTGTGTGAGAGTGTGTGTGTGTGTGTGAGTGAGAGTGTGTGTGAGTATGTGTGTGTGTGTGTGTGTGTCTAGTGAGTGAGAGTGTGTGTTAGTGTGTGTGTGTGAGTGAGTGTGTGTCAGAGTGTGTGTGAGTGTGCGAGTGTGTGTGAGAGTGTGTGGTTGTGTGTGTGTGAGAGAGTGTGTGTGAGTGTGTGTGTGTGATTTTGTATGTGTCTGAGTGAGTGTGTCTGTGAGAGAGTGTGTGAATGTGTGTGTGAGTGAGAGTATGTGTGTGTGAGTGTGTGTGAGTATTTGTGTGTGTCTGTGAGTGAGAGTGTGTGTGTGTATGAGAGTGAGTGTGTGTCTGTGAGTGAGTGTGTGTGAGAGTGTGTCAGAGTGTGAGTGAGT
>NW_028270191.1:13521216-13523716 GCF_037043375.1 Chiloscyllium plagiosum | reverse complement strand
TGTGATTTTGTATGTGTCTGAGTGAGAGTGTGTGTGTGAGAGAGAGTGTGTGTATGTGTGTGTGTGTGTGAATGTGTGTGAGTGTGTGTGAGTATTTGTGTGTGTCTGTGAGTGAGAGTGTGTGTGAGTGTGTGTGTGAGAGTGTATGTGTGTCTGTGAGTGAGTGTGTGTCAGAGTGTGTGTGAGAGTGTGAGTGTGAGTGTGTGAGAGTGTGTGTGTGAGTGAGTGTGTGTGTGAGTGTGGGTGTGTGTGTGAGAGAGTGTGTGTGTGAGTGTGGGTGTGTGTGTGAGTGTGGGTGTGTGTGTGAGAGAGTGTGTGTGTGAGAGTGTGTGTGTGTGAGTGTGTGTGAGAGAGTGAGTGTGTGTGAGTGTGAGAGTGTGTGTGAGAGTGTGAGTGTGTGTGAGAGAGTGTGTGTGTGAGTGAGAGTGCATGTGAGTGATAGTGTGAGTGTGTGTGAGTGTGTGAGTGAGAGTGCGTGTGAGTGAGAGTGTGAGTGTGTGTGTGAGAGTGTGTGAGTGTGTGTGAGAGTGTGAGTGTGTGTGTGTGGATGTGTGTGTATGTGTGTGAGAGAGTATGTGTGAGTGTGAGTGTGTGTGTGTCTGTGAGTGAGTGTGTGTGTGTGTGAGAGTGTATGTGTGAGTGAGAGTGTGTGTGTGTGTGAGGGTTTGGGTGTGTGTGTGAGTGTGTGTGTGTGTGTCTGTGAGTGAGAGTGTGTGTGAGTGTGTGTGTGAGAGTGAGAGTGTGTGTGTAGGGGGGTGTGGGTGTGTGTGTGTGAGTGTGTGTGGGGGTGTGAGTGTGTGTGGGTGTGTGTGTGTGGGTGGGGGTGTGTGTGTCTGTGAGTGAGTGTGTGGGTGTGTGTGTGTGTGTGTGTGTGAGTGTGTGTGGGTGTGTGTGTGAGTGTGTGTGTGTCTGTGAGTGAGAGTGTGTGTGAGTGTGTGTGTGAGAGTGTGCGTGTGAGTGAGAGTGTGAGTGTGTGTGAGTGTGTGTGAGTGAGTGTGTGAGTGAGAGTGCGTGAGAGTGTGGGTGTGTGAGTGTGTGTCTGACTGTGTGTCAGAGTGTGTGTGAGTGTGTAGTTGTGTGTGTGCGAGAGAGTGTGTGTGAGTGTGTGTGTGATTTTGTATGTGTCTGAGTAAGAGTGTGAGTGTGTGTGTGTGTGTGTGTGAGTGTGTATGTGTGTGTGAGTATTTGTGTGTGTCTGTGAGTGAGAGTGTGTGTGTGTGTGAGAGTGTATGTGTGTCTGTGAGTGAGTGTGTGTCAGAGTGTGAGTAAGAGTGTGTGTGAGTGTGTCTGTGTCTGTGTGTGAGAGTGTGAGTGTGTGTGTGAGTGAGTGTGTGAGTGAGTGTGTGTGTGTGAGTGTGTTTGGGTGTGTGAGGGTGTGGGTGTGTGTGTGAGAGTATGTGTGAGTGTGTGTGTGAGTGTGTGTTTGTGTGAGTGAGAGTGTGTGTGTGTGTGTATGTGTCTGTGAGTGAGTGTGTGTGAGTGTGTGTCAGAGTTTGAGTAAGAGTGTGTGTGAGTGTGTGAGTGTGTCTGTGTCTGTGTGAGAGTGTGAGTGTGTGTGTGAGTGAGTGAGTGTGTGAGTGAGTGTGTGTGTGAGAGTGTGGGTGTGAGAGTGTGTGTGTGAGAGTGTGTGGGTGTGTGAGGGTGTGGGTGTGTGTGTGAGAGTATGTGTGAGTGTGTGTGTGTGAGTGTGTTTGTGTGAGTGAGAGTGTGTGTGTGTGTCTGTGAATGAGTGTGTGTGTGTGTGAGTGAGAATATGTTTGTGGGGGTGTCGGTGTGTGTGAGTGTGTGTGTGTGGGGGTGTGGGTGTGTGTGTGTGAGTGTGTGTGTGTGGAGGGGTGTGAGTGTGTGTGGGTGTGTGTCTGTGAGTGTGTGTGTGTGAGTGAGAAAGTGTGTGTGTGTGGGGGGGGTGTGTGTGTGTGAGTGTGTGTGGGTGTGTGAGTGTGTTTGTGTGAGTGAGAGTGTGTGTGTGAGTGTGTGTGTTTGTGTGAGTGAGAGTGTGTGTGTGAGTGTGTGTGTGTGTGTGTGAGTGTGTCTGTGAGTGAGTGTGTGTGAGTGAGAATGTGTGTGTGTGGGGGTGTGGGTGTGTGTGAGGGTGTGTGTGTGAGTGTGTGTGTGTGTGTGTGTGGGTGTGTGAGGGTGTGCGTGTGTGAGAGTATATGTGAGTGTGTGTGTAAGTGTGTGTGAGTGAGAGTATGTGTGTGCGTGTGTGTGTCTGTGAGTGAGTGTGTGTGTGTGAGTGAGAATGTGTGTGTGTGGGGGTGTGTGGGTGTGTGTGAGTGTGTGTAGGTGTGTGTGTGAGTGTGTGTGTGGGGTGTGTGTGTGAGTGTGTGTGTGGGGTGTGTGTGTGTCTGTGAGTGAGTGTGTGTGTGTGTGTGAGAGTGTGTGTGTGTGTCTGTGTGTGGGTGTGTGAGGGTGTGGGTGTGTGTGTGAGAGTATGTGTGAGTGTGTGTCTGTGTGAGTGAGAGTGTGTGTGTGTGCGTGTCTGTGAGTGAGTGTGTGT
>NW_028270191.1:13516216-13518716 GCF_037043375.1 Chiloscyllium plagiosum | reverse complement strand
GTGTGTGTGAGTGTGTGTGAGTATGTGTGTGTGACTGAGAGTGTGTGTCTGTGAGTGAGAGTGTGTGTGAGTGTGTGTGAGAGTGTGTGTGTGTGTCTGTGAGTGAGAGTGCGTGTGAGAGTGTGTGAGAGTGTATGTGTGTGTGTGTAGAGTGTGTGTGTGTGTGAGTATGTGTGTGGGTGTGTCTGAGTGTGTGTGAGTGAGAGTGTGTGTGAGTGTATGTGTGTGTGTGTAGAGTGTGTATGTGTGTGGGTGTGTCTGTGAGTGTGTGTGAGTGTGAGTGTGTGTGTGCCTGTGAGTGAGTGTGAGTGTGTGTGTGTGTGTGTGTGAGAGTGTGTTTGTGTGAGTGAGAGTGTGTGTGCGTGTGTGAGTTTGTGCGTGTGTGTCTGTGAGTGAGTGTGTGTGTGAGTGAGAATGTGTGTGTGGGGGTGTGGGTGTGTGTGGGTGTGTGTGTGTGTAGGTGTGTGTGTGTGGGGGGTGTGTGAGTGTGTGTGTGTGTCTGTGAGTGGGTGTATGTGTGTGTGTGTGTAGTTTGTGTGTGTGAGTGTGTGTCAGTCTGTGAGTGTGTGCGTGTGGGGGTGTGTGAGTGTGTGTGTGAGAGTGTTGTGTGGGTGTGAGTGTGTGTGGGTATGTGTGTGTGAGTGAGAGTGTGTGTGTGAGTGTGTGTGTGTCTGTGAGTGTGTGTGTGTGAGAGTGTGTGAGTGAGAGTGTGTGTGAGTGTATGTGTGTGTGTGTGTAGAGTGTGTGTGTGTGTGAGAGTGTGTGTATGTGTGTGAGTATGTGTGTGTGACTGAGAGTGTGTGTCTGTGAGTGAGAGTGTGTGTGAGTGTGTGTGAGAGTGTGTGTGTGTGTGTCTGTGAGTGAGAGTGTGTGTGAGTGAGAGTGTATGTGTGTGTGTGTAGAGTGTGTGTGTGTGAGTGTGTGTGTGTGTGAGAGTGTGTGAGTGTGTATGTGTGTGGGTGTGTCTGAGTGTGTGTGAGTGAGAGTGTGTGTGTCTGTGAGTGAGAGTGTGTGTGTGAGAGAGTGTGTGTGTGTGAGTGAGAGTGTGTGTGAGTGTGAGAGTGTGCGTGTGAGTGAGAGTGTGAGTGTGTGTGAGTGTGTGTGTGAGAGAGTGTGAGTGTGTGAGTGAGAGTGAGTGTGTGTGAGTGAGAGTGCGTGTGTGTGAGAGAGTGTGTGAGTGTGTGTGTGTGTGTGTGGGTGTGTGTGAGAGAGTATGTGTGTGTGTGTGTCTGTGTGTCAGTGTGTGTGTGTGTCTGTGAGTGTGTGTGAGTGTGTGTGTCTGTGAGTGAGAGTGTGTGAGAGAGTGTGTGTGAGAGAGTGTGTGTGAGTGAGAGTGTGTGTGAGTGTGAGTGTGTGTGTGAGAGTGTGCGTGTGAGTGAGAGTGTGAGTGTGTGTGTGTGTGAGAGAGTGTGAGTGTGTGAGTGAGAGTGCGTGTGAGTGACAGTGTGAGTGTGTGTGAGTGAGAGTGTGTGTGAGTGAGAGTGAGAGTGTGTGAGTGAGTGTGTGTGTGTGTGAGTGTGTGTGTGAGAGCGTATGTGTGAGTGTGTGTGTGTGAGGGTTTGGGTGTGTGTGTGTGAGTGTGTGTGTATGTGTCTGTGAGTGAGTGTGTGTGAGTGTGTTTGTGTGAGTGTGAGTGTGTGTGTGTGAGTGTGTCTGTGAGTGAGTGTGTGTGTGTCTGTGAGTGAGTGTGTGTGTGTCTGTGAGTGAGAGTGTGTGTGAGTGTGTGTGAGAGTGTATGTGTAGGGATGTGTGGGTGTGTTTGGGTGTGTGTGTGGGTGTGTGTGTGTGGGGGTGTGAGTGTGTGTGGGGGGGTGTGTGTGTGGGTGTGTGTGTGTGTGGGTGGGGGTGTGTGTGTGGGTGTGTGTGTGGGTGGGGGTGTGTGTGTCTGTGAGTGAGTGTGTGTGAGGGTGTGTGTGTGTGGGTGTGTGTGTGTGTGAGTGTGTGTGAGTGTGTGTGTGAGTGTCTGTGTGTGGGTGTGTGAGGGTGTGGGTGTGTGTGTGAGAGTATGTGTGAGTGTGTGTCTGTGTGAGTGAGAGTGTGTGTGTGTGCGTGTCTGTGAGTGAGTGTGTGTGAGTGTGTGAGTGTATGTGGGTGTGTGTGTGTGTGTGTGTGTGTGTGTAGGTGTGTGTGAGTGTGTGTGTGTCTGTGAGTGAGAGTGTGTGTGTGCGTCTGTGAGTGAGTGTGAGTGTGTGTGTGTCTGTGAGTGAGAGTGTGTGTGTGTCTGTGAGTGAGAGTGTGTGTGCCTGTGAGTGTGTGTGTGTGTGTGTGAGTGTGTTTGTGTGAGTGAGAGTGTGTGTGAGTGTGTGCGTGTGTGAGTGTGTGCGTGTGTGTCTGTGAGCGAGTGTGTGTGTGTGTGTGAGTGAGAATGTGTGTGTGTGGGTGTGTGTGTGTGTGTAGGTGTGTGTGGGGGGTGTGTGAGTGTGTGTGTGTGTCTGTGAGTGGGTGTATGTGTGTGTGAGTGTAGTGTGTGTGTCAGTGTGTGCGTGTGGGGGGTGTGAGT
>NW_028270191.1:13471216-13506216 GCF_037043375.1 Chiloscyllium plagiosum | reverse complement strand
CAGCAGGGAAGAAGCTGTTCCTCAACCTGTTGGTGCGTGTGTTCAAGCTTCCTGCCTGACGGTAGAGAGCATTACCGGGGCGGGAGGGGGCTTTGGTGACGTTGGCAGCCATTCTGCGGCAATGAGAAATGTAGATGGAGCCCCTGGATGGGAGGTTGGCTCCGTGATGGTCTGGGCTGTGCACACCACCTTCTGGAATTTCTTACAGTCCTGGGCAGGGCAGATGCTGAGCCAGCCCATCATGCCCCTGGACCGTCTGCTTTCAGTGGTACCTCTGTAAGAGTCAGTGAGGGTCTTTGCTGAATTTGCTGAGCTGCCTGAGGAAGAAGAGGCAGCGTTGTTGTACCTGACTGACTGTCACATCTACGTGGGAGGTCCAGGACAGATTGGCGGTGATCGTCAATCCTCAGAACGTGACGCTCTCCACCTCTGTTCCGTTGATGTCGATAAGGGCATGTCCTCCTCCTCTCTTTCTGACGTCAGTGAGCAGTTCTTTAGTTCGGCCGACATTGAGAAAGAGATTGTTCTCATTGCACCAGGTCACCAAGCCCTCTATCTCCTTCCTGTATTCGGACTCATTGTTGTTTAATATCCAGCCTACCACGGTGGTGTTATCAGCAAACTTGGAGATGGCGTTCATTCTGAAATTGGCAACACAGTTGTGGGTGTAGAGGGAGTACAGTAGGGGGCTGAGAACACATTCTTGGTGGGGGGGGCTCCAGTATTGAGTGTTATCATGGAGGATATGCTGTTGTCTATCCTCACTGATTGCGGTCTGTGGGTCAGGAAGCTGAGGATCCAGTTACAGAGGGTGGAGCTGAGACCGAGGCCTGAGTTTTAAGGTCAGTCTCGAGGGGATCATGGTGTTGAAGGTGGAGCTGTAGTCAATGAACAGGAGTCTGATGTAGGTGGCCTCGTTATCCAGACATTCCAGGGATGAGTATAAGGGAAGGAAAATGGTGTCTGCTGAGGACCTGTTATGTCAGTAGGCAAATTATAGGGGATCGAGATGAGAACTGATGTGGGCCATGACCAGCCTCTCGAAGCACTTCATGATTCTGGATAGTGGGGGAGGGGATCGAGTTTCCGTGGTAACCATGTCAGTCACTTCCGTTAGGCTCCTCCCAACCTTCCACTGGTAAACCTCTGAGAAAACAAGTCAACTCTCTTTGATGCCAATCTCCTGCCAACTGGGTACTGCCACCGAGTGCGGAAGGCACGTTAGCCGATGGATCTGAAGGGATACAGCAAGTCCAGGTTGTCATAGCAACGCAATGATCTGTTATCGTGTTACCAGAGTTTTATGGCCTCCCGCATGATTCGTTCTGGGTAGCCATTTGCCGGGTCCGTCAATCCCCCTCACCAACGTGAAGCTTGCCCAAGTCACTGAACAAGTCAAAAGGATCATCCCCCTTGTTACCCAGAGAGTCGGACATGGTGTTCCATAGGCTTTTCAACATTTTCATCAATTATTTGTCCATGTCCATGCCCTCTCCAAATCCTATGGGATAGAATGCCAAACCAGCAAAGTTACATTAAGCATGGAAGCGTACAAAAGAGGTGTGGATTAGGCCATTCGGCCCTTCTGTATGATCATGGCTGATTGTCCAACTCAGTCCCCTTTTCCCCACTTTCACCCCATATCGTTTGATTGCCCTGGTCTGAAGAACTGACTTCACTCGTTGTTGAAAGCATTCAAACTTTGACAGAACCTTGCCTTGGCCTCAGTTGGAGCACTGTGCCCCGTGCCAGCCTTCATATGTAATAACTCCCCAGGGGCTGGTATCCAAGTTCCCCCTTTAGCTACACATGGAGAGGCCCTGGCACCGATCCAGCTCCCTCAGAGCCAGCTGGCAGAGTGAAGAGAACCCAGGACTCTCCTGATCATATCTGTCAGCCAGGGCTCCCTGATTAACGCCTACTTCATCCGGCTCATTACACATCCCTCTTGGCTGTGCTACAGCCATTGCACTGTTTTCGTCTCCATTTCACACAAAGACTGGGATTGAAGCCAGAAATCGAGGTTATAGATACGAACAAGTCGTGAATAACTCAGATTGGGGGATCCAGGAGAAACATATTTACTGGGAGACCATGAGGCAAAGGCCTGAAATGAGGCCATTCAGCCCACAGAGTCTGCTCCCATGTTTGATCACGGCTGAGATGTTTCTCAACCCCATTCCCTCCCTTCTCCCCTGCAACCCTCACTAACCAAGCACCAAAGCCTTGGCCTCCACAGCTCTCCATGGCAACGCATTCCACAGATCCGTGGTGGGAGAGATTGAGGAGAAGGTGAAGCTTGCTCCCACTAGGGAATGTTGGAGCTGGACAAGTCCGAGGGAGGCCAGAACGGAAGGGGGGGTGGGGGGGGGGGGTGGGGGGGGGGGGGTGGGGGGTGCAGAGGATGGTGGTGGGGGAGGGTTGTGAGTGGAGGTGCAGCGTGAGTAGGCCCTCAAGCCGGATGTCTCTGCGCGCGGCCCGCACCTTCCAGCTGGGGGCCCTGATCTGACTTTCCCCTTCCTCCCTCAAAGCCGTGACAAACCGGTCGGACCCAGTCTACGAGACACTCCGGACAGGGGTTGTCATGGCCAACCGTGAGAGGAAGAAGAACTCCGAGGACAAGAAAAATGTAAGTGGTGACACCGAGCATGGCGCTGGGGGAAGGGAGAGAGAGGCGGAGGGGGAGGGGGGGGGCTGAAATTGTAGCTGCAGCCCTGGCACACAGCGGGGAGCTGAGGGGGGGGGGGGGGGGGGGGGGGCACACTGGAACCTTCCTGGTGGCCGGTCACTTGGGGTGGGGCGATGTCATGGGAGACGCACACGGTGTGGGTATCGAGTTCACATGCGGTGGTCCATCATCGCCAGGCCCCGCCCTGAGGCCTAGACGTTGTTCCTGCCTTGCAGCATCAGCCGAGCGCAGGCCTGAAATGCAGACAGGAACCTGGAGGAGAAGGTGCAAAGGCTGCTGGGAGCGGCTGCTCGGATGCTCCCAAATCTCGCGGCTATCGCGTTGTGGAGAGCTCTCGCGGCTGCTCTCCCTCTTTGCCTGTCGGTTTTTTTTTTCTTGTTTTCCCACAGAATGAAGTTCCGTCCGATCCATGTGCTGGAGGTGGGCATCCATTTTGTCACCCTTGTGGTCTTCTTCATCCTTTCCTTCCTCACTCCCCCGCGGGACGTCCCTTCTCCTGGCTGGAGCTCCCCCCACGCACTGCCCTTTTGGACGCTCTGCCAGGCAGCCGGTTCCGAGCGGGAATGATCCAGCTTGTGAGCAATGATTCGACGCTCCCAGCGCAGGCCAATGGCCAGCAGTTAGGAGCGGGAGGGATTCCTAGCCAGTCATGTGATGGAGCCTCTGTCCTTCCTGTCCATAGCAACCTGCAGCCTGTAGTGAAAGGACTCTGCTCCGACAGCAACATAGAGTCCCAGGGGCAAACTGAAGCAGCCCATCTCTGCCGTGCTGTCCTGGGGAAGGTCCAGCGGCATCTCCAGTTTCTCGCCAAACATCCAAAAGGCCCGAGGAGGCTGGAGATCTAAACTTGAAACAAAAATGGCTGGAAAAACTCAGCAGGGCTGGTAGCATCCACAGAGAACAGAAAAACACTTCAGCTCCAGTGACCGTTCAAAGCGTCTCTGCTCCATAGCGTCACGGAGCCCTTGTCCCTCGGGTTTTGCTGGTGCACCATTCCGACAGTGCCAGTGCTGCAGCCACCCCGGTGAGTTATTGGCTCACTGTCTCGCTCCAACGCCCCGTCACATTCCCTGTCCAGATTACAATGCTGGGGGGGGTCATGGGATTCAGTGGAATTGGGCTCCTGTTCTGTCAACACCGCCTCACCTCCTACCCCTGAACAAACTGGGTCTCTCTCCAGCCTCAGGCACCCGTTCACCCACTGGTGCGATGGCAGCCACGGTTCGCCCGCTGTCAGATGCCCATTGGCGTCCAGCTCAGAACGAGTCCTTGAAGTGGGCCGACTGACTCCAAAAGGATGGGCAAGATGCCCTCCGTGCTTGCTGGAGAAGGCGATTGTGGAGCTAGTTTCCTCTTCTGTTACTGGGACGTGGGTATGACTGGCAAGGCCAGTATTTATTGCCCATCGCTAACTGGCGTTGGGCTGAGTGCCTCACTCAGCTGTTTCAGAGTCACCCCCCCCATTGGCTGTGGCTCTGGCGTTACACCCAGGCCTGGCCAGGCCATGCCAGGGAAGGATGGCAGGTTTCCTTCACAAAAGGACGAGTGAAGGGGGTGGGGTGTTTTTAAGCAATTGCTGATGGTTGGCATGGTCACCATCACTGAGACCAGCTTCAGATGCGGGATCTGGAGTTGAATCCTACCAGCCAGCGCCGGAAGCCGTGTTGCCCAGGGTTACATTCTCACGACATCAGCAACTAGCCTCTCTAACTCAGAGGGGGCTACACACATTCTGAAAGGGCCCAGCGACACCTGAAGGAACGGCGATAGATTTCCAAGTCGGGATGGTGAGGGGCTCGGAGGGGAACTTGCAGGGGGTGGTGTCCCCGTGTACCTGCTGCCCTTGTCCTTCTGGATGGAATTGGCCGTGGGTTTGGAAGGTGCTGTCCGACGATCTTTGGTGAATTTCTGCGGGGCATCTTGTAGATGGTACACACTGCTGCTACTGAGCGTCGGTGGGAGAGGGAGTGGGTGTTTGTGGATGTGGGGCCAATCAAGCGGCTGCTTTGTCCTGGATGGTGTTGAGCTTCTTGAGTGTTGTTGGAGCTGCCCCCATCCAGGGGCAAGTGGGGAGTATTCCCTCACCCTCCTGACCGGTGCCTTGGAGATGGTGGGACAGGCTTTGGGGAGTCAGGAGGGGGGGGGGGGGTTACTCGCTACAGGATTCCCAGCCTCCGACCTGCTCTTGTAGCCACAGTGTGTGGGTGGTAAGTCCAGTTCAGTTTCTGGTCAACAATAACCCCCCCAAAGATGTTGATAGTAGGGGATTCAGTGATGGCAACATGTCAAGGGGCAGAGTTACATTCTCTCTTATTGGAGAGGGCCATTACCTGGTCTTTGGGTGCTGTGAATGTTCCTTGCCTGGGTATTGTCCAGATCTTGTTGCGTTTGGACACGGACTGTTTCAGTCTCTGAGGAGTGGCGAATGGTGCTGGACACTGTGCAAACACCAGCAAACGTCCTCATTCCTGACCTTACGCTGGAGGGGAACTCGAGGCTTTTATTGAACTCAGCTGGAGATCCCAGTGGGTCAGGCAGCCTCCCAGTGGAGGGAGAGAGAGCAGGCGAACGCCTCGAAACCTCAACTTGCTGTCTCTCCATAGTTTCGGGTTTCCTGCAGTCAGGCTCCCAGTTCCGCACTGCAGCCCCTGGATAGGGGAGCTCAGCCTCGCCTTCGCAAAAGGGGGCCATTGGGAAGAGGCGCTACCTGCTGGCTGAGGCAGTGCTAACCACGTGCCATGACTGAAGAAATCAATAAAGGCTAATGGTCTCCTGAGGAGAAACACAAATCGATCAGCCCACGATTAATGGCAGGAGTGGGGGCAG
The DNA here is from genome assembly GCF_037043375.1 of Chiloscyllium plagiosum. Taxonomy (NCBI): domain Eukaryota; kingdom Metazoa; phylum Chordata; class Chondrichthyes; order Orectolobiformes; family Hemiscylliidae; genus Chiloscyllium; species Chiloscyllium plagiosum. Next base: position 13,500,701 of record NW_028270191.1, on the reverse strand, counting down.
AGGGATGGTGGCAGTTGTGTTGCTAGGTATGCCGCCCAGCAAGTGAGAGAAACGATTGGTATGTGTACGCCAGCAGCCATCAGGTAGATCCACACCGACCCTGATATGGCTGAAGAAGTGCCAATTTGTCAATGCTTCTCAGCGTGCGCTGATCAGGGCCGTTCGATTAATTATAGCCACACGTACCGAGATACAGTGAAAAGTATTGTACTGCGTGCTGTCCAGATAAATCCTGCCTCACACAAGTACACCAGGGTGAGAGAACAGAACGCAGAATATAGTGTTACAGAGAAGGTGTAGAGAAAGATCACCTCTACTGTACGAGCGATCTAATATATAAGCCTGATAACAGGAGGGAAGAAGCTGTTCTTGAATCTGTTGGTACGTGTTTTCAAAATTTTGTATCTTCTGCCCGAAGGAGGAGGGGGGAAGAGAGTGTCCCCGGGGTGGGAGGGGTCTTTGATGATGTTGCTGCCTTCCTGAGGCAGTGGGAAGGGTAGACGGAGCCAATGGATGGAAGGAGGGACTGGGCTGTGTTCACAACTCCCTGTAGTTTGTTACTGTCCTGGGAAGAGTAGTTCCCGTACCAAGCCGTGATCCATCCGGATACTTTCTACGGTGCATCTGTAACGATTGGTAACGGGTCCTTGTGGACGTGCTGAATTTGCTTAGCCTCCTGAGGAAGGAGAGGGGTGCCGAGAACATCGAAGAGACCGGCAACATGTATGGTAACATGTGTTGCAAGTTGTCCCGATGGGTGTCAATGTTACCAAAAATGTGTCTTCTTTTCCCAGACACGTTCCAGTTCTGTCCTCCGAAATGACTGCACTTTCGAGGATTGAGTTTGATCTTACTCTGAGAGGGAGCCCACGTGAGGACAAGCAACAGCTGCCTTTTCCCAAAAACCATCCAGCCTGCGTCGAGGGCAGGTTCCCCCCACTCCCTACTCAGACCACGTTTCCTTGCCTTCGTTCTTTCTCGGCGTGGCCTTGGGGAGCCTGGCCGTGTAGCCAGCTCCCTCGGGAGCTGTGGGAGTGCCCCCCCCACCCCCCTAGTCTCTTGCAGGCTGGCAGGGCAACAGCAGGCCGAATAGGAAAGTCGACGCCCCGGCCTAACCACAGCAGCAGCGGGTACCAGACCCAGCTTCGAAAGGCACCACTTGCACGTTTCAAACCGGCATCAAAAACAGCCAACTGCTGGAAGTTGGCAGGAAGGCGGTGAATGAACGGGCTGCCCACGGCCTGGCACAGGGTGGAAACTGGGTGGCGCAAAGTGCTGGCATGTGTGACAGGCGCACAATTTCAGCCCCAGGGGATGCAGTGGGCTGGACTGGATAGCCTGGGTAACTCTGTAACTCTTTCCTGTGCTTTCCAGCCCGCGCAAATGGTTGATGAAGAATTTGATAATCCCAAGCCTGGGGAACAACACGGGTCAGCAGGTAGGTCTGTGGGCAGTGCCAGCCTTGCACAGAGGCACAAGAACACTCCTTGGCAGAGAATGTCTTTGACAGGGGCATCTAAGGGCACCCTGTCCCGTGACCCATTTTGCTTCATGAATGATGATCCAGGGCAGTGCCAGATTCGGCACAATCACCAGGAACTGCAAGCCAGGCAGAGAACAACACACTGCTCTGATTGGACAGGAGGAAGACCTTCCTTCTGAGCTGACAATATGGACTCCATCTCAACACTGTGCCATCTTGAAAAAGGTTCCCACACGTCAGAGCGCACACAGGAGGGTAACACAAACAATGCCAGGTGGACAGACAGGCCAGACCATTTTATACAGTCACTGCTGTACCCCCTGCCCCACTGTGCCCCCTGCCCCACTGAACCCACTGCCCCACCGTACCCCCATCCCACTGTGCCCCCTGCCCCACTGTACCCACTGCCCCACCGTACCCCCATCCCACTGTGCCCCCTGCCCCACTGTGCCCATTGCCCCACTGTACCCCTGCCCCACCGTACCCACTGCCCCATTGTGCCCCCTGCCCCATTGTACCCCCTGCCCTACTGTACCCACTGCCCCACTATACCCCCTGCCCCACCGTTCCCACTGCCCCACTGTGCCCATTGCCCCACTGTGCCCATTGCCCCACTGTGCCCCCTGCCCCACTGTGCCCCCTGCCCCACTGTGCCCACTGCCCCATTGTGCCCCCTGCCCCATTGTACCCCCTGCCCTACTGTACCCCCTGCCCCACTATACCCCCTGCCCCACCGTTCCCACTGCCCCACTGTGCCCATTGCCCCACTGTGCCCATTGCCCCACTGTACCCATTGCCCCACTGTGCCCCCTGCCCCACTGTGCCCCCTGCCCCACTGTGCCCCCTGCCCTATTGTGCCCCCTGCCCCACCGTACCCCCTACCCTACTGTACCCCCTGCCCCATTGTACCCCCTGCCCTACTGTACCCCCTGCCCTACTGTACCCCCTGCCCCACCGTACCCACTGCTCCACTGTGCCCCCTGCCCCACTGTGCCCATTGCCCCACTGTACCCACTGCCCCACTGTACCCCCTGCCCCATCGTACCCCCTGCCCCACTGTACCCCCTGCCCCACTGTACCCATTGCCCCATCTTACCCCTGCCCCACTGTACTCCCTGCCCCACTGTACCCACCGTCCCACTGTACCCCCTGCCACACTGTACCCCCATCCCACTGTGCCCCCTGCCCCACTGTACCCACTGTACCCCCTGCCCCACTTTGCCCCCTGCCCCACTGTGCCCCCTGCCCCACTGAACCCACTGTGCACCCGCCCCACTGTGCCCCCTGCCCCACCGTACCCACTGTGCCCCTGTCCCACTGTACCCACTGCCCCACCGTACCCCCGCGCCAACGTACCCCCTGCCCCAACGTACCCCCTGCCCCAACGTACCCATTGCCCCACTGTACTCCCTGCCCCACTGTACCCACTGTCCCACTGTGCCCCCACCCCACCGTACCCCCTGCCCCGCCGTACCCCCTGCCCCACCGTACGCCCTGCCCCAGTGTACTCCCTGCCCCACTGTACCCATTGCCCCACTGTACCCATTGCCCCACTGTACCCCATGCCCTACTGTACCCCCTGCCCCACTGTACCCATTGCCCCACTGTACCCCATGCCCTACTGTACCCCCTGCCCCACTGTACCCATTGCCCCACCGTACCCACTGCCCCACTGTACCCCCTGCCCCACTGTACCCCCTGCCCCACCGTACCCACTGCCCCACCGTACCCCCTGCCCCACTGTACCCCCTGCCCCATCGTACCCCTGCTCCACTGTACTCCCTGCCCCACTGTACCCACTGTCCCACTGTACCCCCTGCCCCACTGTACCCCCGTCCCACTGTGCCCCCTGCCCCACTGTACCCACTGCCCAACTGTGCCCCCTGCCCCACCGTACCCACTGTGCCCCCTGCCCCACTGTACCCCCTGCCCCACAGTGCTCCCTGCCCCACTGTGCCCCCTGCCCCACTGTACCCATTGCCCCACCGTAACCCCCGCCCCATTGTACCCCCAGCCCCATTGTACCCCCTGCCCCACCGTACCCACTGCCCAACCATACCCCCGACCCATCGTACCCACTGCCCCACAGTACTCCCTGCCCCACTGTACTCCCTGCCCCACTGTGCCCCCTGCCCCACTGTACTCCCTGCCCCACTGTACCCCCTGCCCCACTGTACCCACTGCCCCACTGTACTCCCTGCCCCACTGTACCCATTGCCCCACCGTACCCACTGCCCCACTGTACCCCCTGCCCCACTGTACCCACTGCCCCACTGTACTCCCTGCCCCACTGTACCCATTGCCCCACCGTACCCACTGCTCCACCGTACCCCCTGCCCCACTGTACCCCCTGCCCCATCGTACCCCTGCTCCACTGTACTCCCTGCCCCACTGTACCCCCTGCCCCACTGTACCCCCTGCCCCACCGTACCCACTGCTCCACCGTACCCCCTGCCCCACTGTACCCCCTGCCCCATCGTACTCCTGCTCCACTGTACTCCCTGCCCCACTGTACCCACTGTCCCACTGTACCTCCTGCCCCACTGTGCCCCCAGCCCCACTGTACCCACTGCCCAACTGTGCCCCCTGCCCCACCGTACCCACTGTGCCCCCTGCCCCACTGTACCCCCTGCCCCACTGTACCCACTGCCCCACCGTAACCCCCGCCCCATTGTACCCCCAGCCCCATTGTACCCCCTGCCCCACCGTACCCACTGCCCAACCGTACCCCCGACCCATCGTACCCACTGCCCCACAGTACTCCCTGCCCCACTGTACTCCCTGCCCCACTGTACTCCCTGCCCCACTGTACCCCCTGCCCCACTGTACCCACTGCCCCACTGTACTCCCTGCCCCACTGTGCCCCCTGCCCCACTGTGCCCCCTGCCCCACTGTACTCCCTGCCCCACTGTACCCCCTGCCCCACTGTGCCCCCTGCCCCACAGTGCCCCCTACCCCACTGTGCCCCCTACCCCACTGTACCCCCTGCCCCATTGTACCCCCTGCCCCACTCTGCCCGCTGCCCCACTGTGCCCCCTGCCCCACTGTGCCCCCTGCCCCATCGTACCCCCTGCTCCACTGTACCCACTGCCCCACCGTGCCCCCTGCCCTTCTGTGCCCCCTGCCCCACTGTACCCCCTGCCCCATCGTACCCCCTGCCCCATCGTACACCCTGCCCCATTGTGCCCCCTGCCTCATCGTACCCACTGCCCCATCGTACCCCCTGCCCCATCGTACCCCCTGGCCCATCGTACCCCCTGCCCCATCGTACCCCCTGGCCCATCGTACCCCCTGCTCCACTCTGTCCCCTGCCCCACTGTACCCCTGCCCCACTGTACCCCTGCCCCACTGTGCCCCCGCCCCATTATACCCCCTGCCCTACTGTGAGCTCTGACGTATATCCCAGGAACACCCTGCCAGTCCCTGCTGGGCGTCTCTGGGAAGTTAGCTGGGTGGCCGTAGCTCTCCTTAAGCAATGTGTGGTCACAGGGGAAGCGCTCCAGAGACCTCTGAAAGTGGATCCATGAAAGGACTACAATCGTGCTGCTGTGAAATAAAGCAGATCCTTCCCACCAGACCAACACCCAGCGAAAGTAACCTATCCCAGCTTCCTCACTTCCAACCGTGCATTCGGGGTCGTAGCAGCTTGAAAGCCTTGAGAGACCAGGCCTCCCTTGGCTGGACATCGCCATGGTGACAGAGCAGACATTAACCTGTCACCTGGCTGTCCAATCCTGCTGCTCAAAACAAGATTGAGGCACCAAAGTTGTGTTTATGTCTGAAATAATGTTTCTTTCTGCGTATAGTCTGGGATTTTCCATTCCGAAATTGAGTCGAATTAATTTTACTTGCCTTGTTCTTCCACAGTTTCCAAATGAGCTGGATTTCTGACCCACTTGTACCTCACTGAGGCCTGTCTTTGACGGGTTGACTTGCAATGTCCCCCCCCCCCCCTGCCGCTCCCCCCCCTCCGGTCTCTGAAACCGCTCCGGTCTAACAGTGGCCCTCTGATTCTTGCAGGTGGTGAGGCAGCAGACAAGAAAGACAAGAATAATCCAGATGAGGCCAAGGTAATGTGGCCTGTCTGTCCCGACCTGGCCACAGGCGACAACAGGGGACGCTCCTCTTCACAAACACGGAAAGGCTGAGTCGGATTCCCAGTTGCAGAAAGGAAACAGAATGGGAACGGGAATCAATGCAGCCCCGGTCCCCCTGTAAAAAGCTGACATCCCCTGTCAAAATTCCCAGTCCCAAACCCAACCCCACCGCCATCCCCAAACTCCAACACCAGCCCCAGTCCCAGGCCCAAATCCAAACTCCAGCCCCCTACACCTCCTCCCTATCTCTGTCACAACCTCTGGCACCTACACTCCCTCCCTATCTCTGTAAACCCCTCCGGCCCCTACAACCCCTCCCTATTCCTGTCACCCCCTCCAGCCCCTGAACCCCCTCCCCTTTCACTGTAACCCCCCTCCAGCCCCTACACCCCCTCCCTATCTCTGTAACCTCCTCCAGCCCCTACACCCCCTCCCTATCTCTGTAACCCCCTCCAGCCCCTGAACCCCCTCCCTATCTCTGCAACCCCTTCCAGTCCCTACACCCCCTCCCTATCTCTGTCACCCCCTCCAGCCCTTGAACTCCCTCCCTATCTCTGTAACCCCCTCCAGCCCCTACACCCCCTCCCTATCTCTGTAACCCCCTCCAGCCCGTACACCCCCTCCCTATCTCTGTAACCCCTCCAGTCCCTACACCCCCTCCCTATCTCTGTAACCCCCTCCAGCCCCTGAACCCCCTCCCTATCTCTGTAACCCCCTCCAGCCCGTACACCCCCTCCCTATCTCTGTAACCCCCCCTCTAGCCCCTGAACCCCCTCCCTATCTCTGCAACCCCTTCCAGTCCCTACACCCCCTCCCTATCTCTGTCACCCCCTCCAGCCCTTGAACTCCCTCCCTATCTCTGTAACCCCCTCCAGCCCCTACACCCCCTCCCTATCTCTGTAACCCCCTCCAGCCCGTACACCCCCTCCCTATCTCTGTAACCCCTCCAGTCCCTACACCCCCTCCCTATCTCTGTAACCCCCTCCAGCCCCTGAACCCCCTCCCTATCTCTGTAACCCCCTCCAGCCCGTACACCCCCTCCCTATCTCTGTAACCCCCCCTCTAGCCCCTTCACCCCCACCCTATCTCTGTAACCCTCTCCAGCCCGTACACCCCCTCCCTATCTCTGTAACCCCCTCCAGCCCGTACACCCCTCCCTATCTCTGTCACCCACCCCAGACCCTACACCCCCTCCCTATCTCTGTAACCCCCTCCAGCCCCTACACCCCCTCCCTATCTCTGTAACCCCCTCCAGTCCCTACACCCCCTCCCTATCTCTGTAACCCCCTCCAGCCCCTACACCCCCTCCCTATCTCTGTAACCCCCCTCCAGCCCCTACACCCCCTCCCTATCTCTGTAACCCCCTCCAGTCCCTACACCCCCTCCCTATCTCTGTAACCCCCTCTAGCCCCTTCACCCCCACCCTCTCTGTAACCCCCACGAGCCCCTACACCCCCTCCCTATCTCTGTAACCCCCTCCAGCCCCTACACCCCTCCCTATCTCGGTAACCCCCTACAGCCCCTACACCCCCTCCCTATCTCTGTAACCTCCTCCAGCCCCTACACCCCCTCCCTATCTCTGTAACCCCCTCCAGCCCCTGAACCCCCTCCCTATCTCTGCAACCCCTTCCAGTCCCTACAACCCCTCCCTATCTCTGTAACCCCCTCCAGCCCCGACACCCCCCTCCCTATCTCTGTAACCCCCTCCAGCCCCTACACCCCCTCCCTATCTCTGTAACCTCCTCCAGCCCCTACACCCCCTCCCTATCTATGTAACCCCCTCCAGCCCCTGAACCCCCTCCCCTTTCACTGTAACCCCCCTCCAGCCCCTACACCCCCTCCCTATCTCTGTAACCTCCTCCAGCCCCTGCACCCCCTCCCTATCTCTGTTACCCCCTCCAGCCCCTGAACCCCCTCCCTATCTCTGTAACCCCCTCCAGCCCCTACACCCCCCTCCCTATCTCTGTAACCCCCCTCAAGCCCCTACACCCCCTCCCTATCTCTGTAACCTCCTCCAGCCCCTACACCCCCTCCCTATCTCTGTAACCCCCTCCAGCCCCTACACCCCCTCCCTATCTCTGTAACCCCCTCCAGTCCCTACACCCCTCCCTATCTCTGTAACCCCCTCCAGCCCCTACACCCCCTCCCTATCTCTGTAACCCCCTCCAGTCCCTACACCCCCTCCCTATCTCTGTAACCCCTCCAGCCCCTACACCCCCTCCCTATCTCGGTAACCCCCTCCAGCCCCTATACCCCCTCCCTATCTCTGTAACCCCCTCCAGCCCCTATACCCCCTCCCTATCTCTGTAACCCCCTCCAGCCCCTACACCCCCTCCCTATCTCTGTAACCCCCTCCACCCCCTACACCCCCTCCCTATCTCTGTAACCCCTCCAGCCCCTATACCCCCTCCCTATCTCTGTAACCCCCTCCAGTCACTACACCCCCTCCCTATCTCTGTAACCCCCTCCACCCCCTACACCCCCTCCCTATCTCTGTAACACTCTCCAGTCCCTACACCCCCTCCCTATCTCTGTAACCCCCTCCAGTCCCTACACCCCCTCCCTATCTCTGTAACCCCCTCCAGTCCCTACACCCCCTCCCTATATCTGTAACCCCCTCCAGTCCCTACACCCCCTCCCTATCTCTGTAACCCCCTCCAGTCACTACACTGGAAACAGCAGAGGGTGCATGGCGTATGGCCTGGCATGGGAAGCTGAGGGGTGAAGGTGAGGAATCGGGAGGTGGGTTCGAATTTGGTGGGGTGGCACCAAGACCGTGAGAATAAGCAGCTGGCTCTTTCGAGGAAGGCGATGGGCTGAATGGACCCGCTGTGCTAGACGATGCTGTAATATTCTAGGCCTTGAGCCCTGCTGCTGCACTCCAGTTGCTGGTGCAGGGTAGAGACAGGGTTGTTTTCCGCTATCGGGGCTCCACCCTTGACTGGCTGGTCGCATCGGATTACCCAGCAGCCAATAAGAAATCAAGGCAGGGTTAGAGGAAATGGGCCACAGATCGGCTTCTGGTTGCCCATCCAGTATATTGGGCATTCACTTCCCATGGCCACTCCACCTGAACCTGCACATCCCTGGGCACTATGGGTAATTTCCCATGGCCAATCCACCCTGACCTGCACATCCCTGGGCACTATGGGACAATTTCCCATGGCCAATCCATCCTAACCTGCACATCCCTGGGCACTATGGGACAATTTAGCACGGCCAATCCACCCTAACCTGCACATCTTTGGACTGTGGGAGGAAACCCACGCAGACACGGGGAGAACGTGCAAACTCCACACAGTCAGTCGCCCGAGGCTGGAATCGAACCTGGGTCCCTGGTGCTGTGAGGCAGCGGTGGTAACCACTGAGCCACCGTGCCGGCCCAATTGTGTGAAGAGACCCTTTCGTGGTCAATGATTGGCCACCCCGACTGGAAGGTCAGCCCATTGAGCTTTAGCCCCAGGGCCTTAATGGCTGAGGTGGCAAGGGGGGTGTGTGGTGGTGGTGGTGGGTATCACCCAGGTGCCAACCTGCCCAGCTGTCTGACACCTCCTGCTGGAAAGGTCAGGCTGGAGTTTGACTCGCTGGGCTCTCGAGGGCTGAAGAAGCCCACCAATGTGTGTGGGCCGAATGCGATAAGCTGGCCACTGTCCCGAGGCAGGGAGAAGGGAGCCGACGAGACCCTGAGTCAGGGCAGGGAGGTTGGGGAGGGGGGCTTCTGTCTGCCAACATTCACATGCTACGCTTCTCAACAGTTTGCCTTTCCTTCCTCTCGGCCAGGCCAAGAAGCCACAGCCGGGCCTGCGAGGCGGCTTCGCGCAGACTCACTACTTTGTCGCTTTGTACAGATACAAAGCTCAGGAGAAGGATGACCTGGATTTCCAGTAAGTTCACGCTCGGCCCAGTCCTCCAGCGGGTTCCCACTGCTGCTCGGAACGAGCCGCGTGTCCCTCAGCCCTGCCCAGGGCCCAACGTCCAGACAGTCAGCGACGGGAGAGAGAGAGAGAGGGCTGCTGCTCACTTCCTTGTCAGACTCTCTCCCGCAAAGGCTGTTTATCAGCCAGTGCACAGACATGATGGGCGCGCGGGACATTGGTGTTGTTTTTATTTATTCATTTGAGAGATGAACAGGAAGGGATGTGGGCCCAGTGGGAGTCAGTGAGGTCAGTGTGGACCGGAGGGTCTGTTTCCATGCTGGGCATGGCTGGCTTTGCCAGTGTTTATTGCCCGTCCCCAGCTGCGCTTTAGAACGCCCAACGTTTTCTCCTGGGTTTGCAATTGCTCCCTTGTATTTCTCCACGGGCTCCTACCGAGTGTTGAGTATAACTGAGGGACTCCAGTAGCCCCTCCTGGAAGAGCTGTGGATGGGTGGGAGGTTCCGATGGAGGGTTGGACAGCCCGATGGATAAGGGGAGAGTGGGAATGACAGGTGGATGGCTGGATGCTTGCCTTGATCAGTCACGCTCTCAATGGAAAGTGCTGGGATGTGATGTTGGAGCTGTACCGAACTTCGGTCAGGCCACAGCTGGAATACTATGTGCAGTTCTGGTCCCCACGCTACAGGGAGGATGGGATTGTACCGGAGTGGGGAGGTGCAGATGAGATGCACCAGGATATTGTCTGGGATGGAGCAGTTTAGTGAGGGAGAGAGGCTGGACAAGCCTGGGCTGTTTCCTACAGAGCTGAGGAGGCTGAGGGGGGGGAGCTGCTCGAGGGGGATATGATGATGAGGAACATGGACAGGGTGGATAGGAAGCAGCTGTTCCCCTTACTCGCAGGGGGAATAAGAAATGGGCTCCATTTTAAGTGGGAAGCGAGCAGGTTTCGAGGGGGTTTGAGGGTGGTGGAGGTCTGGAATGCACTGCCTGGGAGGGGAGTTGAGGGAAGAAACGGTGCTACCTTTAAAAAGTACTTGGATGAGCATAACATTGAAGGCTATGAGCCTAGTGTGGGAAAGTGGGACGAGCAGCATTGACTCAATGGGCTGAAGGGCCTCTTCTATACTGTATAGTTCTATGATACTGTGGTGGGAGTGACAGACGGGTGGACAGTGGGAGAGTGAGTTGGGCAATTGGGCAGTGGGAAGGTGAGACAGGTGGGCAGTGGGAGTGACAGATGGATTGGTGGGCAGTGGGGGGGGGGGAGAGAGAGAGAGATGGGCGGGCGGGTGTGTGACCAAAGCACTGGGTGTGTTGGTCGCTGGGTAAGGGGTTGGAGGGCTGGGTGGATGGTGTGAGTCAGCGGAAAGGCGTCAAATGGCCTGTTCTCGAGACTCTCGCCTTCCGAGTTGGCCGGCGAGCCTGTGTGTGAGGTGAGTGGGACAGGCTGAGATCCGGATGGAGCAGCCATATTGTCCCAGCAGCCTCCCTGACAGGGCCTGGGTCAGTCAGCAGGAACTCTGGCTGCTTTCAGATCCAACCTGGCGTGGGAGCCGTTGGGCACTGCGGGGGAGGCTGGCTGGGAGGATGGGCAGGGGTTTTTTTTTTTGTTGTTGATCAGCTGCTATTAGGGCAAGCGGTCAGTCGTTGGCAAGTTGACCGTGTTGGGTGGATGCGTTCAGGTTGAAGGGCGGGGTGTGGAGCTGACCCAGAGACAGGGACACAGCGACAGGTAGACGCGATGAGCTCCCAGCCTGGGTTTCTAAAGTGATCGGAGCTCCCAGGATGCTCCCCTCGGGTAGATTGCTGGGGTATAAGAGCTGAGGTGCAATAAGGCAGGGGCGGGGGCAGTGGGGGGGATGCTGGGGGTGTTCCAAACTGAAGTGGCTCTCACAGCTGCCTTCCCTTGCTTTTGTAGTGCAGGCGATCGGGTGACTGTCTTCGATGACTCCAATGAGGAATGGTGGAAGGTAGGTGACAAAGGCGCGGCGCTCCGAAAGCTTGTGGTTTCACCGGGAGCCACTAGGACGATAACCTGGGGTCGTGTGTAACCTCTGACCCTGACCCAGTCCCCAGTCCGATACCAGCAACTCCAACGCAAAAGGAGAGCCTGCATCCGCCAGGAAGATCCCACTGTTTCCAACATGTTCAGCAGCGCCGCTCACAAAATATTCTCCCACACCGTCCTGCCCCTCACGTCCCTTTTATATCTTTCCCCTCTCACCCTAAACCTGTGCCCTCTAGTTCTGGACTCCCCGATCCCAGGGAAAAGACTTTGTCTATTTACCCTATCCATGCCCCTCATGGTCTTATCAACCTCTATAAGGTCACCCCTCAGCCTCCGACGCTCCAGGGAAAACAGCCCCAGCCTGCTCAGCCTCTCCCTGTAGCTCAAATCCTCCAACCCTGGCAACATCCTTGTAAATCTTTTCTGAACCCTTTCAAGTTTCAAAACATCTTTCCGATAGTGTTGGATAAAACACTGCCCATCAGAGGGGGTATGGATGGAGCTGATCAGAAGGTCATATCAAGGAGGGGAGCAGGTTACAGGGAGTGTGGGACAGGGAGTGTGGGACAGGGAGTGTGGGACAGGGAGAGTCAGGGAGTGTGGGACGGGGAGAGACAGGGAGTGTGGGACAGGGAGTGTGGGACAGGGAGTGTGGGACAGGGAGAGTCAGGGAGTGTGGGACGGGGAGAGACAGGGAGTGTGGGACGTGGAGAGACAGGGAGTGTGGGACAGGGACAGACAGGGAGTGTGGGACAGGGAGAGACAGGGAGTGTGGGACAGGGAGAGACAGGGATGAGGGACAGGGAGAGACAGGGAGTGTGGGACAGGGAGTGTGGGACAGGGAGAGACAGGGAGTGTGGGACAGGGAGAGACAGGGAGTGAGGGACAGGGAGAGACAGGGAGTGTGGGAAAGGGAGAGACAGGGAGTGTGGGACAGGGAGAGTCAGGGAGTGTGGGACAGGGAGAGACAGGGAGAGACAGGGAGTGTTGGACAGGGAGAGACAGGGATTGAGGGACAGGGAGAGACAGGGAGTGTGGGACAGGGAGAGTCAGGGAGTGTGGGACAGGGAGAGACAGGGATTGAGGGACAGGGAGAGACAGGGAGTGTGGGACGGGGAGAGTCAGGGAGTGTGGGACAGGGAGAGACAGGGAGTGTGGGACAGGGAGAGACAGGGAGTGTGCGACAGGGAGAGACAGGGAGTGTGGGACAGGGAGAGACAGGGATGAGGGACAGGGAGAGACAGGGAGTGTGGGACAGGGAGTGTGGGACAGGGAGAGACAGGGAGTGAGGGACAGGGAGAGACAGGGAGTGAGGGACAGGGAGAGACAGGGAGTGTGGGAAAGGGAGAGACAGGGAGTGTGGGACAGGGAGAGTCAGGGAGTGTGGGACAGGGAGAGACAGGGAGAGACAGGGAGTGTTGGACAGGGAGAGACAGGGATTGAGGGACAGGGAGAGACAGGGAGTGTGGGACAGGGAGAGTCAGGGAGTGTGGGACAGGGAGAGACAGGGATTGAGGGACAGGGAGAGACAGGGAGTGTGGGACAGGGAGAGTCAGGGAGTGTGGGACAGGGAGAGACAGGGAGTGTTGGACAGGGAGAGACAGGGAGTGTGGGACAAAGAGAGACAGGGGTGAGGGACAGGGAGAGACAGGAGTGTGGGACAGGGAGTGTGGGACAGGGAGAGACAGGGAGTGTGGGACAGGGAGTGTGGGACAGGGAGAGACAGGGAGTGTGGGACAGGGAGAGACAGGGAGTGTGGGAAAGGGAGAGACAGGGAGTGTGGGACGGGGAGAGACAGGGAGTGTGGGACGGGGAGAGACAAGGAGTGTGGGACAAGGAGAGACAGGGAGTGAGGGACAGGGAGAGTCAAGGAGTGTTGGACGGGGAGAGACAGGGAGTGTGGCACAGGGAGAGACAGGGAGAGTGGGACAGGGAGAGTCAGGGAGTGTGGGACAGGGAGAGACAGGGAGTGTGGGACAGGGAGAGACAGGGAGTGTGGGACGGGGAGAGACAGGGTGTGTGGGACGGGGAGAGTCAGGGTGTGTGGAACGGGGAGAGTCAGGGAGTGTGGGACAGGGAGAGACAGGGAGTGAGGGAAAGGGAGAGTCAGGGAGTGTGGGAAAGGGAGAGACGGGGAGTGTGGGACAGGGAGAGTCAGGGAGTGTGGGACGGGGAGAGTCAGGGAGTGTGGGACAGGGAGAGACAGGGAGTGTGGGACAGGGAGAGTCAGGGAGTGTGGGACAGGAAGAGACAGGGAGTGTGGGACGGGGAGAGACAGGGTGTGTGGGACGGGGAGAGTCAGGGAGTGTGGGACAGGGAGAGACAGGGAGAGACAGGGAGTGTTGGACAGGGAGAGACAGGGATTGAGGGACAGGGAGAGACAGGGAGTGTGGGACAGGGAGAGTCAGGGAGTGTGGGACAGGGAGAGACAGGGAGTGTTGGACAGGGAGAGACAGGGAGTGTTGGACAGGGAGAGACAGGGATTGAGGGACAGGGAGAGTCAGGGAGTGTGGGACAGGGAGAGACAGGGATTGAGGGACAGGGAGAGACAGGGAGTGTGGGACAGGGAGAGTCAGGGAGTGTGGGACAGGGAGAGACAGGGAGTGTTGGACAGGGAGAGACAGGGAGTGTGGGACAAAGAGAGACAGGGGTGAGGGACAGGGAGAGACAGGAGTGTGGGACAGGGAGTGTGGGACAGGGAGAGACAGGGAGTGTGGGACAGGGAGTGTGGGACAGGGAGAGACAGGGAGTGTGGGAAAGGGAGAGACAGGGAGTGTGGGACAGGGAGAGACAGGGAGTGTGGGACGGGGAGTGACAGGGATGAGGGACAGGGAGAGACAAGGAGTGTGGGACAGGGAGAGACAGGGAGTGAGGGACAGGGAGAGTCAAGGAGTGTTGGACGGGGAGAGACAGGGAGTGTGGCACAGGGAGAGACAGGGAGAGTGGGACAGGGAGAGTCAGGGAGTGTGGGACAGGGAGAGACAGGGAGTGTGGGACAGGGAGAGACAGGGAGTGTGGGACGGGGAGAGACAGGGTGTGTGGGACGGGGAGAGTCAGGGTGTGTGGGACGGGGAGAGTCAGGGAGTGTGGGACAGGGAGAGACAGGGAGTGAGGGAAAGGGAGAGTCAGGGAGTGTGGGACAGGGAGAGACAGGGAGTGTGGGACAGGGAGAGTCAGGGAGTGTGGGACAGGGAGAGACAGGGAGAGACAGGGAGTGTTGGACAGGGAGAGACAGGGATTGAGGGACAGGGAGAGACAGGGAGTGTGGGACAGGGAGAGTCAGGGAGTGTGGGACAGAGAGAGACAGGGATTGAGGGACAGGGAGAGACAGGGAGTGTGGGACAGGGAGAGACAGGGATGAGGGACAGGGAGAGACAGGGAGTGTGGGACAGGGAGTGTGGGACAGGGAGAGACAGGGAGTGTGGGACAGGGAGAGACAGGGAGTGAGGGACAGGGAGAGACAGGGAGTGTGGGAAAGGGAGAGACAGGGAGTGTGGGACAGGGAGAGTCAGGGAGTGTGGGACAGGGAGAGACAGGGAGAGACAGGGAGTGTTGGACAGGGAGAGACAGGGATTGAGGGACAGGGAGAGACAGGGAGTGTCGGACAGGGAGAGTCAGGGAGTGTGGGACAGGGAGAGACAGGGATTGAGGGACAGGGAGAGACAGGGAGTGTGGGACGGGGAGAGACAGGGTGTGTGGGACAGGGAGAGACAGGGAGTGTGGGACGGGGAGAGTCAGGGAGTGTGGGACAGGGAGAGACAGGGAGTGTGGGACAGGGAGAGACAGGGAGTGTGCGACAGGGAGAGACAGGGAGTGTGGGACAGGGAGAGACAGGGATGAGGGACAGGGAGAGACAGGGAGTGTGGGACAGGGAGTGTGGGACAGGGAGAGACAGGGAGTGTGGGACAGGGAGAGACAGGGAGTGAGGGACAGGGAGAGACAGGGAGTGTGGGAAAGGGAGAGACAGGGAGTGTGGGACAGGGAGAGTCAGGGAGTGTGGGACAGGGAGAGACAGGGAGAGACAGGGAGTGTTGGACAGGGAGAGACAGGGATTGAGGGACAGGGAGAGACAGGGAGTGTGGGACAGGGAGAGTCAGGGAGTGTGGGACAGGGAGAGACAGGGATTGAGGGACAGGGAGAGACAGGGAGTGTGGGACAGGGAGAGTCAGGGAGTGTGGGACAGGGAGAGACAGGGAGTGTTGGACAGGGAGAGACAGGGAGTGTGGGACAAAGAGAGACAGGGGTGAGGGACAGGGAGAGACAGGAGTGTGGGACAGGGAGTGTGGGACAGGGAGAGACAGGGAGTGTGGGACAGGGAGTGTGGGACAGGGAGAGACAGGGAGTGTGGGAAAGGGAGAGACAGGGAGTGTGGGACAGGGAGAGACAGGGAGTGTGGGACGGGGAGAGACAGGGATGAGGGACAGGGAGAGACAAGGAGTGTGGGACAGGGAGAGACAGGGAGTGAGGGACAGGGAGAGTCAAGGAGTGTTGGACGGGGAGAGACAGGGAGTGTGGCACAGGGAGAGACAGGGAGAGTGGGACAGGGAGAGTCAGGGAGTGTGGGACAGGGAGAGACAGGGAGTGTGGGACAGGGAGAGACAGGGAGTGTGGGACGGGGAGAGACAGGGTGTGTGGGACGGGGAGAGTCAGGGTGTGTGGAACGGGGAGAGTCAGGGAGTGTGGGACAGGGAGAGACAGGGAGTGAGGGAAAGGGAGAGTCAGGGAGTGTGGGAAAGGGAGAGACGGGGAGTGTGGGACAGGGAGAGTCAGGGAGTGTGGGACGGGGAGAGACAGGGAGTGTGGGACAGGGAGAGTCAGGGAGTGTGGGACAGGAAGAGACAGGGAGTGTGGGACGGGGAGAGTCAGGGAGTGTGGGACAGGGAGAGACAGGGAGAGACAGGGAGTGTTGGACAGGGAGAGACAGGGATTGAGGGACAGGGAGAGACAGGGAGTGTGGGACAGGGAGAGTCAGGGAGTGTGGGACAGGGAGAGACAGGGAGTGTTGGACAGGGAGAGACAGGGAGTGTTGGACAGGGAGAGACAGGGAGTGTTGGACAGGGAGAGACAGGGATTGAGGGACAGGGAGAGTCAGGGAGTGTGGGACAGGGAGAGACAGGGATTGAGGGACAGGGAGAGACAGGGAGTGTGGGACAGGGAGAGTCAGGGAGTGTGGGACAGGGAGAGACAGGGAGTGTTGGACAGGGAGAGACAGGGAGTGTGGGACAAAGAGAGACAGGGGTGAGGGACAGGGAGAGACAGGAGTGTGGGACAGGGAGTGTGGGACAGGGAGAGACAGGGAGTGTGGGACAGGGAGTGTGGGACAGGGAGAGACAGGGAGTGTGGGAAAGGGAGAGACAGGGAGTGTGGGACAGGGAGAGACAGGGAGTGTGGGACGGGGAGTGACAGGGATGAGGGACAGGGAGAGACAAGGAGTGTGGGACAGGGAGAGACAGGGAGTGAGGGACAGGGAGAGTCAAGGAGTGTTGGACGGGGAGAGACAGGGAGTGTGGCACAGGGAGAGACAGGGAGAGTGGGACAGGGAGAGTCAGGGAGTGTGGGACAGGGAGAGACAGGGAGTGTGGGACAGGGAGAGACAGGGAGTGTGGGACGGGGAGAGACAGGGTGTGTGGGACGGGGAGAGTCAGGGTGTGTGGGACGGGGAGAGTCAGGGAGTGTGGGACAGGGAGAGACAGGGAGTGAGGGAAAGGGAGAGTCAGGGAGTGTGGGACAGGGAGAGACAGGGAGTGTGGGACAGGGAGAGTCAGGGAGTGTGGGACAGGGAGAGACAGGGAGAGACAGGGAGTGTTGGACAGGGAGAGACAGGGATTGAGGGACAGGGAGAGACAGGGAGTGTGGGACAGGGAGAGTCAGGGAGTGTGGGACAGGGAGAGACAGGGATTGAGGGACAGGGAGAGACAGGGAGTGTGGGACAGGGAGAGTCAGGGAGTGTGGGACAGGGAGAGACAGGGAGTGTTGGACAGGGAGAGACAGGGAGTGTGGGACAAAGAGAGACAGGGGTGAGGGACAGGGAGAGACAGGGAGTGTGGGACAGGGAGAGTCAGGGAGTGTGGGACAGGGAGAGACAGGGAGAGACAGGGAGTGTGGGACAGGGAGAGACAGGGAGTGTGGGACAGGGAGAGTCAGGGAGTGTGGGACAGGGAGAGACAGGGAGTGTGGGACGGGGAGAGACAGGGTGTGTGGGACGGGGAGAGTCAGGAAGTGTGGGACAGGGAGAGACAGGGAGTGTGGGACAGGGAGAGACAGGGAGTGTGGGACGGGGAGAGACAGGGTGTGTGGGACAGGGAGAGACAGGGAGTGTGGGACGGGGAGAGTCAGGGAGTGTGGAACAGGGAGAGACAGGGAGTGTGGGACAGGGAGAGACAGAGAGTGTGGGAAATGGAGAGACTGGGAGTGTGGGACAGGGAGAGACAGGGAATGTGGGACAGGGAGAGACAGGGAGTGAGGTACAGGGAGAGTTAGGGAGTGTGGGACAGGGAGAGACAGGGAGTGTGGGACAGGGAGAGACAGGGAGTGTGGGACAGGGAGAGTCAGGGAGTGTGGGACAGGGAGAGACAGGGAGAGACAGGGAGTGTTGGACAGGGAGAGACAGGGATTGAGGGACAGGGAGAGACAGGGAGTGTGGGACAGGGAGAGTCAGGGAGTGTGGGACAGGGAGAGACAGGGATTGAGGGACAGGGAGAGACAGGGAGTGTGGGACAGGGAGAGTCAGGGAGTGTGGGACAGGGAGAGACAGGGAGTGTTGGACAGGGAGAGACAGGGAGTGTGGGACAAAGAGAGACAGGGGTGAGGGACAGGGAGAGACAGGGTGTGTGGGACAGGGAGAGTCAGGGAGTGTGGGACAGGGAGAGACAGGGAGAGACAGGGAGTGTTGGACAGGGAGAGACAGGGATTGAGGGACAGGGAGAGACAGGGAGTGTGGGACAGGGAGAGTCAGGGAGTGTGGGACAGGGAGAGACAGGGAGTGTGGGACGGGGAGAGACAGGGTGTGTGGGACGGGGAGAGTCAGGGAGTGTGGGACAGGGAGAGACAGGGAGTGTGGGACAGGGAGAGACAGGGAGTGTGGGACGGGGAGAGACAGGGTGTGTGGGACAGGGAGAGACAGGGAGTGTGGGACGGGGAGAGTCAGGGAGTGTGGGACAGGGAGAGACAGGGAGTGTGGGAAATGGAGAGACTGGGAGTGTGGGACAGGGAGAGACAGGGAGTGTGGGACAGGGAGAGACAGGGAGTGAGGGACAGGGAGAGTCGGGAGTGTGGGACGGGGAGAGTCAGGGAGTGTGGGACAGGGAGAGACAGGGAGTGTGGGACAGGGAGAGACGGGGAGTGTGGGACGGGGAGAGACAGGGAGTGTGGGACGGGGAGAGTCAGGGAGTGTGGGACAGGGAGAGACAGGGAGTGTGGGACAGGGAGAGACAGGGAGTGTGGGAAAGGGAGAGACAGGGAGTGTGGGACAGGGAGAGACAGGGAGTGTGGGAAAGGGAGAGACAGGGAGTGTGGGACAGGGAGAGTCAGGGAGTGTGGGACAGGGAGAGACAGGGAGTGTTG
Source organism: Chiloscyllium plagiosum (assembly GCF_037043375.1). Classification (NCBI taxonomy): domain Eukaryota; kingdom Metazoa; phylum Chordata; class Chondrichthyes; order Orectolobiformes; family Hemiscylliidae; genus Chiloscyllium; species Chiloscyllium plagiosum. The sequence goes on along the minus strand of NW_028270191.1, from coordinate 13,481,672 downwards.
GACAGGGAGAGACAGGGAATGTGGGACAGGGAGAGACAGGGAGTGAGGTACAGGGAGAGTTAGGGAGTGTGGGACAGGGAGAGACAGGGAGTGTGGGACAGGGAGAGACAGGGAGTGTGGGACAGGGAGAGACAGAGAGTGTGGGAAATGGAGAAACTGGGAGTGTGGGACAGGGAGAGACAGGGAGTGTGGGACAGGGAGAGACAGGGAGTGAGGGACAGGGAGAGTCGGGAGTGTGGGACGGGGAGAGTCAGGGAGTGTGGGACAGGGAGAGACAGGGAGTGTGGGACAGGGAGAGACGGGGAGTGTGGGACGGGGAGAGACAGGGAGTGTGGGACGGGGAGAGTCAGGGAGTGTGGGACAGGGAGAGACAGGGAGTGTGGGACAGGGAGAGACAGGGAGTGTGGGAAAGGGAGAGACAGGGAGTGTGGGACAGGGAGAGACAGGGAGTGTGGGAAAGGGAGAGACAGGGAGTGTGGGACAGGGAGAGTCAGGGAGTGTGGGACAGGGAGAGACAGGGAGTGTTGGACAGGGAGAGACAGGGAATGTGGGACAGGGAGAGACAGGGAGTGAGGTACTGGGAGAGTTAGGGAGTGTGGGACAGGGAGAGACAGGGAGTGTGGGACAGGGAGAGACAGGGAGTGTGGGACAGGGAGAGTCAGGGAGTGTGGGACAGGGAGAGACAGGGAGAGACAGGGAGTGTTGGACAGGGAGAGACAGGGATTGAGGGACAGGGAGAGACAGGGAGTGTGGGACAGGGAGAGTCAGGGAGTGTGGGACAGGGAGAGACAGGGATTGAGGGACAGGGAGAGACAGGGAGTGTGGGACAGGGAGAGTCAGGGAGTGTGGGACAGGGAGAGACAGGGAGTGTTGGACAGGGAGAGACAGGGAGTGTGGGACAAAGAGACACAGGGGTGAGGGACAGGGAGAGACAGGAGTGTGGGACAGGGAGTGTGGGACAGGGAGAGACAGGGAGTGTGGGACAGGGAGTGTGGGACAGGGAGAGACAGGGAGTGTGGGAAAGGGAGAGACAGGGAGTGTGGGACAGGGAGAGACAGGGAGTGTGGGACGGGGAGAGACAGGGATGAGGGACAGGGAGAGACAAGGAGTGTGGGACAGGGAGAGACAGGGAGTGAGGGACAGGGAGAGTCAAGGAGTGTTGGACGGGGAGAGACAGGGAGTGTGGCACAGGGAGAGACAGGGAGAGTGGGACAGGGAGAGTCAGGGAGTGTGTGACAGGGAGAGACAGGGAGTGTGGGACAGGGAGAGACAGGGAGTGTGGGACGGGGAGAGACAGGGTGTGTGGGACGGGGAGAGTCAGGGTGTGTGGGACGGGGAGAGTCAGGGAGTGTGGGACAGGGAGAGACAGGGAGTGAGGGAAAGGGAGAGTCAGGGAGTGTGGGAAAGGGAGAGACGGGGAGTGTGGGACAGGGAGAGTCAGGGAGTGTGGGACGGGGAGAGTCAGGGAGTGTGGGACAGGGAGAGACAGGGAGTGTGGGACAGGGAGAGTCAGGGAGTGTGGGACAGGGAGAGACAGGGAGTGTGGGACGGGGAGAGACAGGGTGTGTGGGACGGGGAGAGTCAGGGAGTGTGGGACAGGGAGAGACCGGAAGTGTCGGACAGGGAGAGACAGGGAGTGTGGGACGGGGAGAGACAGGGATGAGGGACAGGGAGAGACAGGGAGTGTGGGACAGGGAGAGACAGGGAGTGAGGGATAGGGAGAGACAGGGAGTGTGGGACGGTGAGAGACAGGGATGAGGGACAGGGAGAGACAGGGAGTGTGGGACAGGGAGAGACAGGGAGTGTGGGATAGGGAGAGATAGGGAGTGTGGGACAGGGAGAGACAGGGAGTGTGGGAGAGGGAGAGACAGGGAGTGTGGGACGGGGAGAGATAGGCAGTGTGGGACGGGGAGAGACAGGGAGTGTGGGAGAGGGAGAGATAGGGAGTGTGGGACAGGGAGAGACAGGGAGTGTGGGACAGGGAGAGACAGGGAGTGTGGGACGGGGAGAGATAGGGAGTGTTGGACGCGGAGAGTGGGACAGGGAGAGACAGGGAGTGTGGGACAGGGAGAGTGGGACAGGGAGAGACAGGGAGAGACAGGGAGTGTGTGACAGGGAGAGACAGGGAGAGTGGGACAGGGAGAGACAGGGAGTGTGGGACAGGGAGTGTGGGACAGGGAGAGATAGTGAGTGTGGCACGGGGAGAGATAGGGAGTGTGGGACAGGGAGAGATAGGGAGTGTGGGACAGGGAGAGACAGGGAGTGTGGGACGGGGAGAGACAAAGAGTGTGGGAGAGGGAGAGATAGGGAGTGTGGGACAGGGATAGACAGGGAGTGTGGGACAGGGAGAGACAGGGAGTGTGGGACGGGGAGAGATAGGGAGTGTTGGACGGGGAGAGTGGGACAGGGAGAGACAGGGAGTGTGGGACAGCGAGAGTGGGACAGGGAGAGACAGGGAGTGTTGGACGGGGAGAGTGGGACAGGGAGAGACAGGGAGTGTGGGACAGCGAGAGTGGGACAGGGAGAGACAGGGAGTGTGTGACAGGGAGAGACAGGGAGAGTGGGACAGGGAGAGATAGGGAGTGTGGGACTGGGAGAGACAGGGAGTGTGGGACAGGGAGACACAGGGAGTGTGGGACAGGGAGTGTGGGACAGGGAGAGATAGGGAGTGTGGGACAGGGAGTGTGGGACAGGGAGAGACAGGGAGTGTGGGAAAGGGAGAGACAGGGAGTGTGGGACAGGGAGAGACAGGGAGTGTGGGACGGGGAGTGACAGGGATGAGGGACAGGGAGAGACAAGGAGTGTGGGACAGGGAGAGACAGGGAGTGAGGGACAGGGAGAGTCAAGGAGTGTTGGACGGGGAGAGACAGGGAGTGTGGCACAGGGAGAGACAGGGAGAGTGGGACAGGGAGAGTCAGGGAGTGTGGGACAGGGAGAGACAGGGAGTGTGGGACAGGGAGAGACAGGGAGTGTGGGACGGGGAGAGACAGGGTGTGTGGGACGGGGAGAGTCAGGGTGTGTGGGACGGGGAGAGTCAGGGAGTGTGGGACAGGGAGAGACAGGGAGTGAGGGAAAGGGAGAGTCAGGGAGTGTGGGACAGGGAGAGACAGGGAGTGTGGGACAGGGAGAGTCAGGGAGTGTGGGACAGGGAGAGACAGGGAGAGACAGGGAGTGTTGGACAGGGAGAGACAGGGATTGAGGGACAGGGAGAGACAGGGAGTGTGGGACAGGGAGAGTCAGGGAGTGTGGGACAGGGAGAGACAGGGATTGAGGGACAGGGAGAGACAGGGAGTGTGGGACAGGGAGAGTCAGGGAGTGTGGGACAGGGAGAGACAGGGAGTGTTGGACAGGGAGAGACAGGGAGTGTGGGACAAAGAGAGACAGGGGTGAGGGACAGGGAGAGACAGGGAGTGTGGGACAGGGAGAGTCAGGGAGTGTGGGACAGGGAGAGACAGGGAGAGACAGGGAGTGTGGGACAGGGAGAGACAGGGAGTGTGGGACAGGGAGAGTCAGGGAGTGTGGGACAGGGAGAGACAGGGAGTGTGGGACGGGGAGAGACAGGGTGTGTGGGACGGGGAGAGTCAGGAAGTGTGGGACAGGGAGAGACAGGGAGTGTGGGACAGGGAGAGACAGGGAGTGTGGGACGGGGAGAGACAGGGTGTGTGGGACAGGGAGAGACAGGGAGTGTGGGACGGGGAGAGTCAGGGAGTGTGGAACAGGGAGAGACAGGGAGTGTGGGACAGGGAGAGACAGAGAGTGTGGGAAATGGAGAGACTGGGAGTGTGGGACAGGGAGAGACAGGGAATGTGGGACAGGGAGAGACAGGGAGTGAGGTACAGGGAGAGTTAGGGAGTGTGGGACAGGGAGAGACAGGGAGTGTGGGACAGGGAGAGACAGGGAGTGTGGGACAGGGAGAGTCAGGGAGTGTGGGACAGGGAGAGACAGGGAGAGACAGGGAGTGTTGGACAGGGAGAGACAGGGATTGAGGGACAGGGAGAGACAGGGAGTGTGGGACAGGGAGAGTCAGGGAGTGTGGGACAGGGAGAGACAGGGATTGAGGGACAGGGAGAGACAGGGAGTGTGGGACAGGGAGAGTCAGGGAGTGTGGGACAGGGAGAGACAGGGAGTGTTGGACAGGGAGAGACAGGGAGTGTGGGACAAAGAGAGACAGGGGTGAGGGACAGGGAGAGACAGGGTGTGCGGGGCAGGGAGAGTCAGGGAGTGTGGGACAGGGAGAGACAGGGAGAGACAGGGAGTGTTGGACAGGGAGAGACAGGGATTGAGGGACAGGGAGAGACAGGGAGTGTGGGACAGGGAGAGACAGGGAGTGTGGGACAGGGAGAGACAGGGAGTGTGGGACGGGGAGAGACAGGGTGTGTGGGACGGGGAGAGTCAGGGAGTGTGGGACAGGGAGAGACAGGGAGTGTGGGACAGGGAGAGACAGGGAGTGTGGGACGGGGAGAGACAGGGTGTGTGGGACAGGGAGAGACAGGGAGTGTGGGACGGGGAGAGTCAGGGAGTGTGGGACAGGGAGAGACAGGGAGTGTGGGAAATGGAGAGACTGGGAGTGTGGGACAGGGAGAGACAGGGAGTGTGGGACAGGGAGAGACAGGGAGTGAGGGACAGGGAGAGTCGGGAGTGTGGGACGGGGAGAGTCAGGGAGTGTGGGACAGGGAGAGACAGGGAGTGTGGGACAGGGAGAGACGGGGAGTGTGGGACGGGGAGAGACAGGGAGTGTGGGACGGGGAGAGTCAGGGAGTGTGGGACAGGGAGAGACAGGGAGTGTGGGACAGGGAGAGACAGGGAGTGTGGGAAAGGGAGAGACAGGGAGTGTGGGACAGGGAGAGACAGGGAGTGTGGGAAAGGGAGAGACAGGGAGTGTGGGACAGGGAGAGTCAGGGAGTGTGGGACAGGGAGAGACAGGGAGTGTTGGACAGGGAGAGACAGGGATTGTGGGACAGGGAGAGACAGGGAGTGAGGTACAGGGAGAGTTAGGGAGTGTGGGACAGGGAGAGACAGGGAGTGTGGGACAGGGAGAGACAGGGAGTGTGGGACAGGGAGAGACAGAGAGTGTGGGAAATGGAGAAACTGGGAGTGTGGGACAGGGAGAGACAGGGAGTGTGGGACAGGGAGAGACAGGGAGTGAGGGACAGGGAGAGTCGGGAGTGTGGGACGGGGAGAGTCAGGGAGTGTGGGACAGGGAGAGACAGGGAGTGTGGGACAGGGAGAGACGGGGAGTGTGGGACGGGGAGAGACAGGGAGTGTGGGACGGGGAGAGTCAGGGAGTGTGGGACAGGGAGAGACAGGGAGTGTGGGACAGGGAGAGACAGGGAGTGTGGGAAAGGGAGAGACAGGGAGTGTGGGACAGGGAGAGACAGGGAGTGTGGGAAAGGGAGAGACAGGGAGTGTGGGACAGGGAGAGTCAGGGAGTGTGGGACAGGGAGAGACAGGGAGTGTTGGACAGGGAGAGACAGGGAATGTGGGACAGGGAGAGACAGGGAGTGAGGTACTGGGAGAGTTAGGGAGTGTGGGACAGGGAGAGACAGGGAGTGTGGGACAGGGAGAGACAGGGAGTGTGGGACAGGGAGAGTCAGGGAGTGTGGGACAGGGAGAGACAGGGAGAGACAGGGAGTGTTGGACAGGGAGAGACAGGGATTGAGGGACAGGGAGAGACAGGGAGTGTGGGACAGGGAGAGACAGGGATTGAGGGACAGGGAGAGACAGGGAGTGTGGGACAGGGAGAGTCAGGGAGTGTGGGACAGGGAGAGACAGGGAGTGTTGGACAGGGAGAGACAGGGAGTGTGGGACAAAGAGAGACAGGGGTGAGGGACAGGGAGAGACAGGAGTGTGGGACAGGGAGTGTGGGACAGGGAGAGACAGGGAGTGTGGGACAGGGAGTGTGGGACAGGGAGAGACAGGGAGTGTGGGAAAGGGAGAGACAGGGAGTGTGGGACAGGGAGAGACAGGGAGTGTGGGACGGGGAGAGACAGGGATGAGGGACAGGGAGAGACAAGGAGTGTGGGACAGGGAGAGACAGGGAGTGAGGGACAGGGAGAGTCAAGGAGTGTTGGACGGGGAGAGACAGGGAGTGTGGCACAGGGAGAGACAGGGAGAGTGGGACAGGGAGAGTCAGGGAGTGTGTGACAGGGAGAGACAGGGAGTGTGGGACAGGGAGAGACAGGGAGTGTGGGACGGGGAGAGACAGGGTGTGTGGGACGGGGAGAGTCAGGGTGTGTGGGACGGGGAGAGTCAGGGAGTGTGGGACAGGGAGAGACAGGGAGTGAGGGAAAGGGAGAGTCAGGGAGTGTGGGAAAGGGAGAGACGGGGAGTGTGGGACAGGGAGAGTCAGGGAGTGTGGGACGGGGAGAGTCAGGGAGTGTGGCACAGGGAGAGACAGGGAGTGTGGGACAGGGAGAGTCAGGGAGTGTGGGACAGGGAGAGACAGGGAGTGTGGGACGGGGAGAGACAGGGTGTGTGGGACGGGGAGAGTCAGGGAGTGTGGGACAGGGAGAGACCGGAAGTGTCGGACAGGGAGAGACAGGGAGTGTGGGACGGGGAGAGACAGGGATGAGGGACAGGGAGAGACAGGGAGTGTGGGACAGGGAGAGACAGGGAGTGAGGGATAGGGAGAGACAGGGAGTGTGGGACGGTGAGAGACAGGGATGAGGGACAGGGAGAGACAGGGAGTGTGGGACAGGGAGAGACAGGGAGTGTGGGATAGGGAGAGATAGGGAGTGTGGGACAGGGAGAGACAGGGAGTGTGGGAGAGGGAGAGACAGGGAGTGTGGGACGGGGAGAGATAGGCAGTGTGGGACGGGGAGAGACAGGGAGTGTGGGAGAGGGAGAGATAGGGAGTGTGGGACAGGGAGAGACAGGGAGTGTGGGACAGGGAGAGACAGGGAGTGTGGGACGGGGAGAGATAGGGAGTGTTGGACGCGGAGAGTGGGACAGGGAGAGACAGGGAGTGTGGGACAGGGAGAGTGGGACAGGGAGAGACAGGGAGAGACAGGGAGTGTGTGACAGGGAGAGACAGGGAGAGTGGGACAGGGAGAGACAGGGAGTGTGGGACAGGGAGTGTGGGACAGGGAGAGATAGTGAGTGTGGCACGGGGAGAGATAGGGAGTGTGGGACAGGGAGAGATAGGGAGTGTGGGACAGGGAGAGACAGGGAGTGTGGGACGGGGAGAGACAAGGAGTGTGGGAGAGGGAGAGATAGGGAGTGTGGGACAGGGATAGACAGGGAGTGTGGGACAGGGAGAGACAGGGAGTGTGGGACGGGGAGAGATAGGGAGTGTTGGACGGGGAGAGTGGGACAGGGAGAGACAGGGAGTGTGGGACAGCGAGAGTGGGACAGGGAGAGACAGGGAGTGTTGGACGGGGAGAGTGGGACAGGGAGAGACAGGGAGTGTGGGACAGCGAGAGTGGGACAGGGAGAGACAGGGAGTGTGTGACAGGGAGAGACAGGGAGAGTGGGACAGGGAGAGATAGGGAGTGTGGGACTGGGAGAGACAGGGAGTGTGGGACAGGGAGAGACAGGGAGTGTGGGACAGGGAGAGATAGGGAGTGTGGGACAGGGAGAGACAGGGAGTGTGGGACAGGGAGAGACAGGGAGCGTGGGACAGGGAGTGTGGGACAGGGAGAGGTAGGGAGTGTGGGACAGGGAGTGTGGGACAGGGAGAGATAGGGAGTGTGGGACGGGGAGAGATAGGGAGTGTGGGACATGGAGAGACAGGGAATGTGGGACAGGGAGAGACAGGGAGTGTGGGACATGGAGAGATAGGGAGTGTGGGACGGGGAGAGATAGGGAGTGTGGGACAGGGAGAGACAGGAAATGTGGGACAGGGAGAGACGGGGAGTGTGGGACAGGGAGTGTGGGACAGGGAGAGATAGGGAGTGTGGGACAGGGAGAGACAGGGAGTGTGGGACAGGGAGAGACAGGGAGTGTGGGACGGGGAGAGATAGGCAGTGTGGGACGGGGAGAGACAGGGAGTGTGGGAGAGGGAGAGATAGGGAGTGAGGGACAGGGAGAGACAGGGAGTGTGGGACAGGGAGAGACAGGGAGTGTTGGACGCGGAGAGTGGGACAGGGAGAGACAGGGAGTGTGGGACAGGGAGTGTGGGACAGGGAGAGTGGGACAGGGAGAGACAGGGAGTGTGTGACAGGGAGAGACAGGGAGAGTGGGACAGGGAGAGACAGGGAGTGTGGGACAGGGAGAGTCAGGGAGTGTGGGACAGGGAGAGACAGGGAGTGTGGGACGGGGAGAGACAGGGTGTGTGGGACGGGGAGAGTCAGGGAGTGTGGGACAGGGAGAGACCGGAAGTGTCGGACAGGGAGAGACAGGGAGTGTGGGACGGGGAGAGACAGGGATGAGGGACAGGGAGAGACAGGGAGTGTGGGACAGGGAGAGACAGGGAGTGAGGGATAGGGAGAGACAGGGAGTGTGGGACGGTGAGAGACAGGGATGAGGGACAGGGAGAGACAGGGAGTGTGGGACAGGGAGAGACAGGGAGTGTGGGATAGGGAGAGATAGGGAGTGTGGGACAGGGAGAGACAGGGAGTGTGGGAGAGGGAGAGACAGGGAGTGTGGGACGGGGAGAGATAGGCAGTGTGGGACGGGGAGAGACAGGGAGTGTGGGAGAGGGAGAGATAGGGAGTGTGGGACAGGGAGAGACAGGGAGTGTGGGACAGGGAGAGACAGGGAGTGTGGGACGGGGAGAGATAGGGAGTGTTGGACGCGGAGAGTGGGACAGGGAGAGACAGGGAGTGTGGGACAGGGAGAGTGGGACAGGGAGAGACAGGGAGAGACAGGGAGTGTGTGACAGGGAGAGACAGGGAGAGTGGGACAGGGAGAGACAGGGAGTGTGGGACAGGGAGTGTGGGACAGGGAGAGATAGTGAGTGTGGCACGGGGAGAGATAGGGAGTGTGGGACAGGGAGAGATAGGGAGTGTGGGACAGGGAGAGACAGGGAGTGTGGGACGGGGAGAGACAAGGAGTGTGGGAGAGGGAGAGATAGGGAGTGTGGGACAGGGATAGACAGGGAGTGTGGGACAGGGAGAGACAGGGAGTGTGGGACGGGGAGAGATAGGGAGTGTTGGACGGGGAGAGTGGGACAGGGAGAGACAGGGAGTGTGGGACAGCGAGAGTGGGACAGGGAGAGACAGGGAGTGTTGGACGGGGAGAGTGGGACAGGGAGAGACAGGGAGTGTGGGACAGCGAGAGTGGGACAGGGAGAGACAGGGAGTGTGTGACAGGGAGAGACAGGGAGAGTGGGACAGGGAGAGATAGGGAGTGTGGGACTGGGAGAGACAGGGAGTGTGGGACAGGGAGAGACAGGGAGTGTGGGACAGGGAGTGTGGGACAGGGAGAGATAGGGAGTGTGGGACAGGGAGAGACAGGGAGTGTGGGACAGGGAGAGACAGGGAGCGTGGGACAGGGAGTGTGGGACAGGGAGAGGTAGGGAGTGTGGGACAGGGAGTGTGGGACAGGGAGAGATAGGGAGTGTGGGACGGGGAGAGATAGGGAGTGTGGGACATGGAGAGACAGGGAATGTGGGACAGGGAGAGACAGGGAGTGTGGGACATGGAGAGATAGGGAGTGTGGGACGGGGAGAGATAGGGAGTGTGGGACAGGGAGAGACAGGAAATGTGGGACAGGGAGAGACGGGGAGTGTGGGACAGGGAGTGTGGGACAGGGAGAGATAGGGAGTGTGGGACAGGGAGAGACAGGGAGTGTGGGACAGGGAGAGACAGGGAGTGTGGGACGGGGAGAGATAGGCAGTGTGGGACGGGGAGAGACAGGGAGTGTGGGAGAGGGAGAGATAGGGAGTGAGGGACAGGGAGAGACAGGGAGTGTGGGACAGGGAGAGACAGGGAGTGTTGGACGCGGAGAGTGGGACAGGGAGAGACAGGGAGTGTGGGACAGGGAGAGTGGGACAGGGAGAGACAGGGAGAGACAGGGAGTGTGTGACAGGGAGAGACAGGGAGAGTGGGACAGGGAGAAATAGGGAGCGTGGGACAGGGAGAGACAGGGAGTGTGGGACAGGGAGAGACAGGGAGTGTGGAAAAGGGAGGGACAGGGAGTGTGGGACGGGGAGAGACAGGGAGTGTGGGACAGGGAGAGACAGAGTGTGGGACAGGGAGAGACAGGAAGTGTGGGACGGGGAGAGACAGGGAGTGTGGGACGGGGAGAGACAGGGAGTGTGGGACAGGGAGAGACAGGGAGTGAGGGATAGGGAGAGACAGGGAGTGTGGGACGGGGAGAGACAGGGATGAGGGACAGGGAGAGACAGGGAGTGTGGGACAGGGAGAGACAGGGAGTGTGGGACAGGGAGAGATAGGGAGTGTTGGACGGGGAGATTGGGACAGGGAGAGACAGGGAGTGTGGGTCAGGGAGAGTGGGACAGGGAGAGACAGGGATTGTGGGACAGGGAGAGACAGGGAGTGTGGGACAGGGAGAG
>NW_028270191.1:13383716-13456216 GCF_037043375.1 Chiloscyllium plagiosum | reverse complement strand
TTATGTGTTTAGATTTTCTTGGGTCGGTGACATCATTTCCTGCGGCAATGTCATTTCCTGTTCTTTTTCTTAGGGGACGGTAAATGGGATCCCAGTCATTGTGTTTGTTGATGGAGTTCCGGTTGGAATGCCATGCTTCTAGGAATTCTCGCGCGTGTCTCTGTTTGGCTTGTCCTGGGATGGATGTGTTGTCCACGTCAAAGTGGTGTCCTTCCTTATCCGTATGTGAGGATACAAGTGAGAGAGGGTCATGTCGTTTTGTAGCTAGTTGATGTTCATGTATCCTGGTGGCTAGTTTTCTGCCTGTTTGTCCAATGCAGTGTTTGTTACAGTCCTTGTATGGTATTTTGTAAATGACATTAGTTTTGCTTGTTGTCTGTATAGGGTCTTTCAAGTTCATTAGCTGCTGTTTTAGTGGGTTTGTGGGCTACCATGATGCCAAGGGGTCTGAGTAGTCTGGCAGTCATTTCCGAGATATCTTTGATGTAGGGGAGAGTGGCTTGGGTTTCTGTACGTGTTTTGTCTGCTTGTTTGGGGTTGTTGCTGAGAAATCGGTGGACTGTGGTCATTGGGTACCCATTCTTTTTGAATACGCTGTATAGGTGATTTTCCTCTGCTCTGCGTACGCACGGACGAGAATTCCTAGGAGCATGACATTCTAACTGGAACTCTATCAACAAACACATCGAGTTAGACCCCATCTACCACCCCCTGAGAAAAGGAACAGGAAATGACATCCCCACAGGAAATGACATCACCACAGGAAATGACATCACCGACCAAAGGAAACCTAAACACAAATAGAAAGCAGGTCATACCACCAGTGCTTCATCCAGAGGCTCACTGATGATGTTACAGTGTATGGTGACGAAACGGCGGAAACCGCACCTTCCAGCTCAGCGAGCGAACCTACATCCATTTCCAGAAGCTTTCCCGCTGTATCCTTGACGATTGGCTGAATGGTGGGAGTAGGATCCTCTCATTGCCATGTCCCAAGGGAGGGGCCAGCGTCTTTAGTCCTCCTGAAACATGCGGTTGCTTGCTTGGAACTGTTCCAAACAGCAAAGGTGACCGGGTGGTTACAAACGGTGCGCGTGGAATTTCTTTCCTGCGCAGTTTTATTTGGCTGCCAAGAGAAATCCCGATCTGGAAATGGAATTGCCTCCTCTCTGAAAATCCGATTGGAATCAAACGAACGAAACGGCTCTCTGGCGTAAGGCCAGAGGTCGGAGGTCCATCCCTGTGCTGTCAGTTTGACCAGCCATCTTTCTCAATCCTTCCTGCAGCACTTCCTGGGCCAAACAGACATCCAGTTCCCGACCAGTAGGAGGCGCTCAGGCCTGCTCCCCTATCGAATAAGATTATGGCGGACCCCAATACCATTACTCACCAAGGAGCTCATTCAGGGCGGCTCAGTGGTTAGCACTGCTGCTTCACAGCACCAGGGATCCGGGTTCGATTCCAGCCTCGGGGTGACTGACTGTGTGGAGTTTGCACATTCTCCCCGCGTCTGCGTGGGTTTCCTCCGGGTGCTCCGGTTTCCTCCCACAATCCAAAGATGTCCAGGTGAATTGGCCATGCTAAATTACCCATAGTGGCGCAGGGATGTGCAGGTTAGGGTGGATTAGCCATGTTAAATTACCCATAGTGTCGCAGGGATGTGCAGGTTAGGGTGGATTGGCCATGCTAAATTACCCATAGTGCCCAGGGATGTGCAGGTTAGGGTGGATTGGCCATGCTAAATTGTCCCATAGTGTCCAGGGATGTGCAGGTTAGGGTGGATTGGCCATGCTAAATTACCCATAGTGCTCAGGGATGTGCAGGTTAGGGTGGATTAGCCATGCTAAATTGTCCCATAGTGCCCAGGGATGTGCAGGTTAGGGTGGATTGGCCATGCTAAATTGTCCCATAGTGCCCAGGGATGTGCAGGTTAGGGTGGATTGGCCATGCTAAATTACCCATAGTGCTCAGGGGTGTGTCGGTTAGGGTGGATTGGCCGTGCTAAATTACCCATAGTGCTCGGAGGGGTGTGCAGATTAGGGAGGATTGGCCATGCTAAATTACCCATAGTGCTCGGAGGGGTGTCGGTTAGGGTGGATTGGCCATGCTAAATTACCCATAGTGCTCAGGGATGTGCAGGTTACGGTGGATTGGTTGTGCTAAATTGCCCAGGGATGTGCAGGTTATGTTGCAATTGTACCAGCCTCCACCACATCTTCTGGCAGCTCATTCCATATAGGTACCACCCTCTGTGTGAAAAAGTTGCCCCTTAGGTCCCTTTTATATTTTCCCCCTCGATAGGGTAAATAGGCAAAGTCTTTTCCCTGGGGTGGGGGAGTCCAGAACTAGAGGGCATAGGTTTAGGGTGAGAGGGGAAAGATAGAAAAGAGACCTATGGAGCAACTTGTTTCACACAGAGGGTGGTATGGGTATGGAATGAGCTGCCTGAGGATGTGGTGGAGGCTGGTACAATTGCAACATTTAAGAGGCATTTGGATGGGTATATGAATAGGAAGGGTTTGGAGGGATATGGGCCGGGTGCTGGCAGGTGGGACTAGATTGCGTTGGGATATCTGGGTCGGCATGGACGGGATGGACCGAAGGGTCTGTTTCCGTGCTGTACACCTCTATGCCCTCTGGTTCTGGACTCTCCCACCCCAGGGAAAAGACCTTGTCTATTTACCCTATCCATGCCCCTCATGGTTTTGTAAACCTCTATGAGACAACTCCCCCTCCTATTCCAGGTTTTGGCTTGGTATTCTCTCCTGGAACTGCTTCCAATGCATCTGCATCCTTCCTGAAGGATGGAGACCCAAATCTGTCGGCGGTACTCTGGGGGTATGGTCTCGCCAGGGTGGCCTCCTGAGTTTGCACTGAATTCCCCTCATGTATAAAATGCTAGCTTGTTCAGAAGTTTTGTGTAAAGCCTTCACGGATGGAGGGGCTTCAACCTTCGTGTCAGTGGGAGGGACACTACCAGGACTCCATACCAGCCCTTCCCCCACAAACGAAACGATTCCATTCTGTCAGTGGTCCTCATCGGGGTTACCGTCCAGGCCTGGACAGCACGCCCACAAGTGACTAACTTGCTATTTATCGTTGCCAGGCAAAAGTGAGGACTGCAGACGCTGGCAATCTGAGTCTAGATTAGAGTGGTGCTGGAAAAGCACAGCAGGGTCAGGCAGCATCTGAGGAGACTCATTTATCATTGCCACCCCAAACCATTTCTACAACCTTGTTTCCCCCTCTGCCCGGGGCCTTCCTCTTGCTGGTGTTAATGCCGTCACTGATTCACGGAGCCAGCCCCTCCACCTTTTCCGAACTCCCGACCGACCCTTTCCCATATTCCGGCTCCGAGCTGTGTCGCCCGGCCAGCCGCATTGAAGAAGAAATCGGAAAAGGCGAGGGATTGGGTGGATGTGGTGCGGCGGCCTGGAATTGGAGGTTGGCCTTTGTGAGAGAGCTTCAAGTAGAGTGCTGCAAGGAGCAGGAACACTTTGACATGTAGGGGAGGGCTGGGCCTAACTGGAGGTAACAGGCCCTTCTCACTCACTTCATCCAAATACGCTGAGCCCATGCCAGGAGGAGAGTGGAGGCAGGGTGGGAGTGTGAACGCAGCCCAACCCTTTTGTTCTCTCTGACCGCTCATTGCTTTGTCTCGTGGCAGATTGTGGTGCAGAAAGGGGAGGAGGTGAATGGCTACATTAAAGTTTTCACGGGCCGCAAGGTGGGAATGTTCCCCGTTGACTTCCTCGAAGAGATCTGAGCGGCTGCAGGAGCCGGGAGAAGGCTCCTCGCAGCGGGTTGTTCCCGACCCCTGACTTCCCACCCCGGCGTCGACCTGGCCGAGGTCATGGTTCATGGCTGCGCCCGAGCCCAGCTGGAAGGAGTCTTCGAGACAAACATGGAGGACTGTTGCTACGGAGACCTACTTTGGTGTGTTAGGAAAGCGGTGTTGCGATGCGAGGCAGATAGTTTGATGTTCTTTGTGTCCTGAGGGTAGCACGCGCTCGCATGAGAATTCCCAGTGTTGGAATTTCGCTTTGGTTTTTGCAGGGATTTTGAAGAAAAATCTGCCTCAAAGCGTTCGTGGGATCCATTTTAATCCAGTGACAGGTTTTTTTTTCTCTTTTTTTTGTTTTCAACACCCGAGTGGCCAGTGACAAGCAGTGCCCTTCTCAAAGGGCAACGGCTGTGTGATCAAAAAAGTGAAGGGGAGGGTGGGGATTAAATCAAAATCAAGTTGGAGAGGGACATAAAACACTCAAGTGAAGGATTTTATCGACTCTTTATTGACTGCCACGCCAAGCAATCAAACGACAGAGGACAGTGAGGCTGGCATAGACTTTAAGAAAGGCCGGAGGCTTCACTCAGCCTGTTCCCACGTCTTTAATGGCCGCGCAGAGTTTTAAACCCCTTCCTATGTCGTGAATCCCTCTGCTGCCCACAGCGCAGGCTGTCAATCAAGGAAATGGATCCTCATCCGTGACTTTTCCGTGGTGAGGAATTCCCGTAAACAGGGAGTTAGAGGCCCAGCTCAGGAATGGAAGGGAGGGGGAAGCGCAGTGGGCTGGGGAGGAGGGAGCTGAGAGCAGGTCACTGCTTGGAAACAGCTCTCATTTGACACGCTGCCATTAGACACTGCACAATTAATTTCAGATTTGTTACAGTGTGCTCCTATTTATAGCATTGGGTCGCTGCTGTCTGATTTTCAGTTTTGCTGTGATTGTGGATTTATTTATAGTTGTTCGCGTTAATGTCCTGATTTAGACTTTTGCTCCCACTGAGTTTGACTTAATTTGAGGTATTTTCACCTCCTCGTTCTTTATTTACGAGTTGACCCCAATAAAGTCTCCACATTCTCTTTCAAAGGAGCGCGGAGTCCAAGCCTCTTCACTCGCCCTGGCGGTCCATTCCCTCCTTCCTTGCACCCACTCAGATGTGACTCCTTCGAGGTTGGCGGACCAGAAGGCACAGCAAGGCCTGGGCGTAACTCGGACGCTTCGAAAGGGGGGGCCAACGCGGTCAGGATACCTTGGATAGTGCTGTCACAGAGTGGGGATGGTGGACCCAGCCGTTCAGAGTAAAGGTGTGGCTGTGGGGCAGGCTGCCATGGCTGGTCAACTGGGATAACAGGCCGTATTGATCCGCACCTAGCAGGCCTCAACCCTCCCCGCCCCCTTCAGGCACCCATCGTACCCTCCTGGTCAAGGAAAGCTTCCACAAAATGGCCGACCTGTTGTGTTTCTGGTGCTCTGCCTCACTGTGGAGAGTATCCCTGGCCGCTCGCTATGTTTCTTTGTGTTCGAGTCACCGTCCATCATAAAGTCCCTGCAAACAGGAGGCCCACCGCCCTGGGGCTGTTCTGCAGTGACCACGCCAGCTGTACGATGCTGAGGCTGCGAAAGGTGCCATGCCCATGCCAACTTCCTCCGGCTGGCTCTTGGCACCCACTCTCACCACCTGTCTGCTTCGCCACCTTCCTTGACACAGCTACCACGGGTCCACGTGGTCCCCTGAATGGAGCAGTGACCATCATTCCAGCAATATTCCAATTTTCCCTGGGGTGGGGGAGTCCAGAACTAGAGGGGCATAGGTTTAGGGTGAGAGGGGAAAGATATAAAAGAGACCTAAGGGGCAACGTTTTTCACACAGAGGGTGGTACGTGTATGGAATGAGCTGCCAGAGGAAGTGGTGGAGGCTGGTACAATTGCAACATTTAAGAGGCATTTGGATGGGTATATGAATAGGAAGGGTTTGGAGGGATATGGGCCGGGTGCTGGCAGGTGGGACTAGATTGGGTTGGGATATCTGGTCGGCATGGACGGGTTGGACCGAAGGGTCTGTTTCTGTGCTATACATCTCTATGACTCTCCTCAGCCTCCGATACCATCTCCCCTTCTCACATGGTCCAGTCCATGCCTCATCTACCTTCTCCCTCGCTCCATCTTCTGTCCCGATGACACCCCTACTAACTTTTTCACTTTCTCTCTCTCTCTCTCTCCCCTCCCCTCATGCCCTCTGACGATCCATCTCCCACACACTGATACCATGCTCCTATTCCCAGCATCTCACTCCATGGCAATACATAGGACACTGGGTTTGGATTACGTTACCCATCGGGAGGGTAGAGAGTTATAATGTCACCCCCTCAGGATGGTATAGGTTCCATAGTGTCACCCCCTCAGGGTGGTATGGTTTCATAATGTCAGCCCCTCAGGGTGGTACGGTTCCATAACATCACCCCCTCAGGATGGTACGGTTCCATAATGATACCCCCTCAAGATGGTACGGTTGGATAATGTCACCCCCTTAGGGTGCTACGGTTCCATAATGTCAGCCCCTCAGGGTGGTACGGTTCCATAACATCACCCCCTCAAGATGGTATGGTTCCATAATGATACCCCCTCAAGATGGTACGGTTGGATAATGTCACCCCCTTAGGGTGCTACGGTTCCATAATGTCACCCCCTCAGGATGGTACGGCTCGATAATGTCACCCCCTCAGGGTGGTACGGTTCGATAATGTCACCCCCTCAGCGTGGTACGGTTCTATAATTGCACCCCCTCAGGGTGGTACATTTCTATTATATCACCCCCTCAGGGTGGTACGGTTCCATAGCGTCACCCCCTCAGGGTGGTACGGTTCGATAATGTCACCCACTCGGGATGGTACGGTTTGATAACATCACCCCCTCAGGGTGGAACGGTTCCATAATGTCACCCCCTCAGGGTGGTACATTTCTATTATATCACCCCCTCAGGGTGGTACGGTTCCAAAATGTCACCACCTCAAGATGGTACATTTCTATTATATCACCCCCTCAGGGTGGTACGGTTCGATAATGTCACCCCCTCAGGGTGGTACGGTTCTATAACATCACCCCCTCAGGGTGGTACGGTTCGATAACGTCACCCACTCGGGATGGTACGGTTCGATAACGTCACCCCCTCAGGGTGGTACGGATCCATAATGTCACCCCCTCAGGATGGTACGGTTCGATAACATCACCCCCTCAGGGTGGTACGGTTTCATAACGTCACCCCCTCAGGGTGGTACGGTTCCATAACATCACCCCCACAGGGTGGTACGGTTCCATAATGTCACCCTCTCAGGGTGGTACGGTTCCATAACGTCACCCCCTCAGGGTGGTACGGTTCTATAATGTCACCCCCTCAGGATGATACGGTTCCATAATGTCCCCCCCTCAGGATGACAGGGTGGTACGGTTCAATAATGTCCCCCCCTCAGGGTGGTACGGTTCGATAATGTCACCCCCTCAGGGTGGTACGGTTCCATAATGTCACCCTCTCAGGGTGGTACGGTTCGATAATGTCACCCCCTCAGGGTGGTACGGTTCGATAACGTCACCCCCTCAGGGTGGTACGGTTCCATAATGTCACCCTCTCAGGGTCGAGCGGTTCCATAATGTCACCCTCTCAGGGTGGTACGGTTCCATAACCTCACCCCCTCAGGGTAGTACGGTTCCATAATGTCACCCCCACAGGGTGGTACGGTTCCATAACCTCACCCCCTCAGGGTGGTACGGTTCCATAATTTCACCCCCTCAGGGTGGTACGGTTCCATAATGTCACCCCCTCAGGGTGGTACAGTTCGATAACGTCACCCCCTCAGGGTGGTACGGTACTATAATGTCACCCCCTCAGGGTGGTAATGTTCTATAATGTCACCACCTCAGGGTGGTACGGTGCCATAATGTCACCCCCTCAGGGTGGTACGGTTCCATAATGTCACCCCCTCAGGGTGGTACATTTCTATAATATCACCCCCTCAGGGTGGTACGGTTCGATAACGTCACCCCCTCAGGGTGGTACAGTTCTATAACGTCACCCCCTCAGGGTGGTACGGTTCCATAATGTCACCCCCTCAGTGTGGTACAGTTCTATAACGTCACCCCCTCAGGATGGTACGGTTCGATAACGTCACCCCCTCAGGGTGGTACGGTTCCATAATGTCACCCCCTCAGGGTGGTACAGTTCGATAACATCACCCCCTCAGGGTGGTGCGGTTCCATAATGTCACCCCCTCAGGGTGGTACAGTTCGATAACGTCACCCTCTCAGGGTGGTACGATTCAAAAATGTCACCCCCTCAGGGTGGTACGGTTCGATAACGTCACCCCCTCAGGGTGGTACGGTTCTATAATGTTATCCCCTCAGGGTGGTACGGTTCCATAACCTCACCCCCTCAGGGTGGTACGGTTCCAAATGTCACCCCCTCAGGGTGGTAAGGTTCCATAATGTCACCCCCTCAGGGTGGTACAATTCCATAACATCACCCCCTCACGATGATACGGTTCCATAAAGTCACCCCCTCAGGATGGTACGGTTCGATAATGTCACCCCCTCAGGGTGGTACAGTTCGATAACGCCACCCCCTCAGGGTGGTACGGTTCCATAATGTCACCCCCTCAGGGTGGTACAGTTCGATAACGTCACCCCCTCAGGGTGGTACGGTTCCATAATGTCACCCTCTCAGGGTGGTACGGTTCCATAACGTCACCCCCTCAGGATGATACGGTTCCATAATGTCACCCTCTCAGGGTGGTACAGTTCGATAATGTCACCCCCTCAGGGTGGTACGGTTCGATAATCTCACCCCCTCAGGATGGTACGGTTTGATAATCTCACCCCCTCAGGGTGGTACAGTTCGATAATGTCACCCCCTCAGGATGGTACAGTTCGATAATGTCACCCCCTCAGGGTGGTACGGTTCGATAATCTCACCCCCTCAGGGTGGTGCGGTTCGATAATGTCACCCCCTCAGGATGGTACGGTTCCATAATGTCACCCCCTCAGGGTGGTACGGTTCGATAATCTCACCCCCTCAGGGTGGTACGGTTCAATAATCTCACCCCCTCAGGGTGGCACGGTTCGATAATGTCACCCCCTCAGGGTGGTACGGTTCGATAATGTCACCCCCTCAGGGTGGTACAGTTCGATAATGTCACCCCCTCAGGGTGGTACGGTTCGATAATCTCACCCCCTCAGGATGGTACGGTTTGATAATCTCACCCCCTCAGGGTGGTACAGTTCGATAATGTCACCCCCTCAGGATGGTACAGTTCGATAATGTCACCCCCTCAGGGTGGTACGGTTCGATAATCTCACCCCCTCAGGGTGGTGCGGTTCGATAATGTCACCCCCTCAGGATGGTACGGTTCCATAATGTCACCCCCTCAGGGTGGTACGGTTCGATAATCTCACCCCCTCAGGGTGGTACGGTTCGATAATCTCACCCCCTCAGGGTGGCACGGTTCGATAATGTCACCCCCTCAGGGTGGTACGGTTCGATAATGTCACCCCCTCAGGGTGGTACAGTTCGATAATGTCACCCCCTCAGGGTGGTACGGTTCGATAATGTCACCCCCTCAGGGTGGTACGGTTCGATAATGTCACCCCCTCAGGGTGGTACGGTTCGATAATGTTATCCCCTCAGGATGGTGTGGTTTTATAATGTTACCCCCTCAGGCTGGTACGGTTCCATAATGTCCCCCCCTCAGGATGATACGGTTCCATAATGTCACCCTCTCAGGGTGGTACGGTTCGATAATGTCACCCCCTCAGGGTGGTACGGTTCGATAACGTCACCCCCTCAGGGTGGTACGGTTCCATAATGTCACCCTCTCAGGGTCGAGCGGTTCCATAATGTCACCCTCTCAGGGTGGTACGGTTCCATAATGTCACCCCCACAGGGTGGTACGGTTCGATAATGTCACCCCCTCAGGATGGTACGGTACTATAATGTCACCCCCTCAGGGTGGTACGGTTCGATAATGTCACCCCCTCAGGGTGGTAATGTTCTATAATGTCACCACCTCAGGGTGGTACGGTGCCATAATGTCACCCCCTCAGGGTGGTACGGTTCCATAATGTCACCCCCTCAGGGTGGTACATTTCTATAATATCACCCCCTCAGGTTGGTACGGTTCGATAACGTCACCCCCTCAGGGTGGTACAGTTCTATAACGTCACCCCCTCAGGGTGGTACGGTTCCATAATGTCACCCCCTCAGTGTGGTACAGTTCTATAACGTCACCCCCTCAGGATGGTACGGTTCGATAACGTCACCCCCTCAGGGTGGTACGGTTCCATAATGTCACCCCCTCAGGGTGGTACGGTTCCATAATGTCACCCCCTCAGGGTGGTACAGTTCGATAACATCACCCCTTCAGGGTGGTGCGGTTCCATAATGTCACCCCCTCAGGGTGGTACAGTTCGATAACGTCACCCTCTCAGGGTGGTACGATTCAAAAATGTCACCCCCTCAGGGTGGTACGGTTCGATAATGTCACCCCCTCAGGGTGGTACGGTTCCATAATGTCACCCCCTCAGGGTGGTACGGTTCGATAATGTCACCCCCTCAGGGTGGTACGGTTCTATAATGTTACCCCCTCAGGGTGGTACGGTTCCATAACCTCACCCCCTCAGGGTGGTACGGTTCCATAATGTCACCCCCTCACGATGATACGGTTCCATACAGTCACCCCCTCAGGGTGGTACGGTTCGATAATGTCACCCCCTCAGGGTGGTACAGTTCGATAACGTCACCCCCTCAGGGTGGTACGGTTCCATAATGCCACCCCCTCAGGGTGGTACGGTTCTATAATGTCACCCCCTCAGGGTGGTACGGTTCCATAATGTCACCCTCTCAGGGTGGTA
The DNA here is from genome assembly GCF_037043375.1 of Chiloscyllium plagiosum. Lineage (NCBI taxonomy): Eukaryota > Metazoa > Chordata > Chondrichthyes > Orectolobiformes > Hemiscylliidae > Chiloscyllium > Chiloscyllium plagiosum. The sequence continues at coordinate 13,445,534 of NW_028270191.1, read as the reverse complement.
CGGTTCCATAATGTCACCCCCTCAGGGTGGTACAATTCCATAACGTCACCCCCTCAGGATGATACGGTTCCATAATGTCACCCCCTCAGGGTGGTACAGTTCGATAATGTCACCCCCTCAGGGTGGTACGGTTCGATAATCTCACCCCCTCAGGATGGTACGGTTTGATAATCTCACCCCCTCAGGGTGGTACAGTTCGATAATGTCACCCCCTCAGGATGGTACAGTTCGATAATGTCACCCCCTCAGGGTGGTACGGTTCCATAATGTCACCCCCTCAGGGTGGTACGGTTCGATAATCTCACCCCCTCAGGGTGGTACGGTTCGATAATGTCACCCCCTCAGGATGGTACGGTTCCATAATGTCACCCCCTCAGGGTGGTACAGTTCGATAATCTCACCCCCTCAGGGTGGTACGGTTCGATAATCTCACCCCCTCAGGGTGGCACGGTTCGATAATCTCACCCCCTCAGGGTGGCACGGTTCGATAATGTCACCCCCTCAGGGTGGTACGGTTCGATAGGTCAGAGAGGAAGCGTGGGGGAGGGTTAAAGCGCCAAGTGAGGGGAAGGCCCAGGGTCACAACTGGACTGGAGGCCTTGCACAGACCCGTCACCCAGTCTGCGTGGTATCTCCCTCATGTGCTGGGGAGGATGCGTTTTGAGAAGTGAATGCAGTTTGACACATTGAGAAAGAGGCAAAGAAAGCATGTCTCAGAATGTGTCTCAAAAAAGAATACTTTGGGGAGAAAATGGAGGCTTTTGGTTGGCTTTGTTTTGAAAGTTTAGTTGTGCTTATGAACATTTATTGAATTGAATTGAATTTATTGTCCTGTGTACCGGGGCTCAGTGAAAAGCTGTGTCCTGCGAACAATACAGGCAGGTCCCAGAGTTAAGTAGCATAGATCGTAAATTGTAGGTGAACAGCGGCAAAACCCAAAACACAGGGACAGGTGAATGCTAAGAGTTTGTGAGTCCATTCAGTATTCGAACAGGAGGGTAGAAACTGTTTCGAAACCGGCTGGTGCGTGTGTTCAGGTTTCTGTACCTTCTCCCCGATGGTAGAGGTTGTAGAGAAACATTGCCAGGGTGGGATGGATCTCTGAGAATGCTGGCGACCTTTCCTTGATACAGGCCTGGGAGATGGATTCTGTAGATGGGAGGTTGGCCTTTGTGATTGTCCAGGCCGAGTTCACCACTCTCTGTAACCGTCTCCAATCTTGAATGGTACAGTTACCGTACCAGGTAGTGATACATCCAGACAGAACGCTCTCAATGGTGCACCTATTTTTAAGTTAAAGCGTGCGTCGAGAATGTTTTAATCGTGAATTCATTGCAGGCACATGTTCAGCATTAACTGGGAGCTGAGCAGGGTGCCCTCGAAGTAAAGACAGAGTGGAAGAGTCCTTGTTTGTTTCGGAGGTGCGTGTATGGCCCCTCCAACTCTGTAAACAAATCAATTGCGTGTGTAAATATTGGCTTCACTGTGAACCTTTACCAACTGGCTTTCTGCAGAAGCTCCTCGAAAAATGCCATGCTTTGGTAGCCCGGGTAGCTGAACCAGGAGAGGCTGAGTTGGCATTTATTGGTTCCATTGAGATCCGATTCGGTTGGATGTCACGTGTCGCTGGGTACAGGGGTACAGTGAAAAGCAGGCGGAGACACCACCCTCTTGCTGCCCGTGCCACTGCCTGTGTCAGGCCCACCCCCCCGTCAAACTCGCCACGCTCCAGTGCCATCTCGCCCCGCTGGGCACACACGCGCTGCTGTCACCAACGCCACCTCAGGGCAGAAGGGTAAGAGGGAACTGTTGACGGAAGTGGGAAGAAGAGTTGCCTCACCTCGACGGGGGGGGGGGGGGGGGCTGAGCTGCCATCTTGAGCTGCCGCACTGGTCGACCCACAATGCCCTGAGGGAGGGGGCCTTCCAGGATTCAGACCCAGCGACAGTGGAGGGCTGGCGATACATTCCCATGCCTGGGCAGCGGGGGGCTTGTAGGGGCCTGTTGTTCCCTGTGCTTCCAGGTGATGCCCCTGCTCGCGTTGTGCTGATGGAGGGTGGGGGGGGGGGGGGGGGGAGAGGGGAGGAGGGGAGGCTGTTCCCTTGACCTGCCGTGCAGAGGGTCAGTGTAGGCGTTTAACAGTTCTGCCGACACAGCAAATGTCCAGCGCTACCGATGGTGCCCGGAGCAAGCTGTGCCCGAGCTCGGTGGTGGCGAGGCGGGCACCGTTTTGCCACCAGGCTAACAAGTGGAGTTGTGGTTTGAGGATTCGAGGAGAGTGGCGATTAGCGACACAGAGTGTCACTGTGGCCGAGGGAGCACCCGGTCTGTACTGGGGTCGGTGTGGGATGCCCATGTCTGTCATGATGTGGAGGTGCCAGTGTTGGACTGGAGTGGACAAAAGTCGTACCACACCAGGTTATAGTCCAACAGCTTTATTTGGAAGCACTAATTTTCAGATTGATCTAGGTTTGCTCAATTGCATGACACTGTGACCTTTTGCTGTAATTTCTAGGTGCTATGATCCTGCTACCTGATGAAGGGGCAGCGCCCCGAAAGCTAGTGCTTCCAAATGAACCTGTTGGACTATAACCTGATTTTGAGCCACGTCTGTAATGTACAGCACCCGGACAGCTGGGGCTGACTTCATTCGATGAGCAGCTCGCCCCCTCTCCTGGGACACTGGCTATTTCGCTGATGTCTGGGCTCCTCGATGACTGGCTAAATACGGAGGCGAGGAGCTGTTTGCTTTCCGAAAAGCTCCACCTGTTCACCATCTCAAACTCCAGGGTGAAAAGGCTATTTTCGGAGAGACGGCTGCTCCGGATCATGTGTCCCACTGCCAAATTCAGGCAGCGACGTGAGCAAGGATGAATTCCATCTGCTGCTGGGATATGATCTCCTGATTAAGCCAGGACCACAGTTTCCAAAATAAGCCCACGCCCTCTTCCAAGACCCACCCTGGGGCGGGGTTGCTGGCGCCTGTTAATCTGGCCCTGTCTTTGGCTGCTTCGGCCAGACATGATGTCACTGTAATGTTCCTCTCAGCCTACCACACTCATCCCGACAGCAAGGCCTCATGGGCTGTGCCCGAACCGCGCTGGCCAGTACCCCACGCCGCTCTGCCCAGCAGGTTTCGGGTGGGTTCACAGTCAGGCGAGAGTGGCCACCCGGGGTTAGGATGGGCATCCGTTGGGGTTTCATTGCCTGCCACCTTTGGAGGGGGGGAGGATGTACCCACCTAATTGTGAGATTTATCCCATTGATGCCCTTTGTAATTGGCCATCGACGAGGGGGGGGTCCAGGTTATTCCTCTGTCTCACAAACCACCCCCACATCGCGCCCCCTCCCCCCTCAGGTCCCACAAGACATCAGCCACTCTCATTGGACTCCACGGGCCAGCCCTGACGAAACTTCAGCTCCCCTGGCCTAGGTCCTGATACAAGATGTCTGACCCTGGTGGGTCAATGCTGCGCCATTGTTTTGATCCATTCATGGGGATCGCTGCCTGGGCCCAGCTTTTATTACCCCGTCCCTAGTTGCCCTCCTTGAGAAGGTGGGGGTGAGCTGCCTCCTTGAACCGCTGCAGTCCATGTGCTGTGGGTTGACCCACAATGCCCTGAGGGAGGGAATTCCAGGATTCTGTCCCAGCGACAGTGAAGGAACAGCGATATATTTCCAAGTCAGGATGGTGAGGGGCTCGGAGGGGAACTTGCAGGGGGTGGTGTTCCCATGTACCTGCTGCCCTTGTCATAGAGTCAAAGAGGTCCACAGTATGGAAATAGGCCCTTCAGCCCAACGTGCCCATGCCATCCAGTTTTCACAATTAATCTAGTCCCATTTGCCTGTGTTTGGTCCCTCCATACCTATCCCATACATGTATCTGTCTAAATGTTTCTTAAATGACAAAATTGTACTCACTTCCACCACTACCTCTGGCACCTGTTTCAGACACTCACCATTCTCTGTGTGAAAAAAATTACCCCTCTGGACCCTTCTGTATCTCTTCCCCTCTAAACTTAAACCAATGCCGTCTAGTTTTGGACACCCCTACCCTGGGGAAAAGCTGATGGCTATCTACCTTATCTATGCCTCTCCTGATTTTATAAACTTCGACAAGGTCACCCCTCAGTCTCTGACACTCCAGGGGAAAACGTCCCAGTGTATCCAGCCTCTCCTCATAACGCAAACCTTCCAGTTCAGGAAGCATCCTAATAAATCTTTTCTGCCCTCTTTCTTGTCAAATAATATTCTTTTCACTGTCCTTCTCGATGGAAGTGGTCGTGGGTTTGGAAGGTGCTGCCTGAGGATCTTTGGTGAATTCCTGCAGGGGATCTTGTAGATGGTACACACTGCTGCTGCTGAGCGTCGGTGGGGGGAGGGAGTGGGTGTTTGTGGATGTGGGGCCAATCAAGCGGCTGCTTTGTCCTGGATGGTGTTGAGCTTCTTGAGTGTTGTTGGAGCTGCCCCCATCCAGGGGCAAGTGGGGAGTATTCCATCACCCTCCTGACTTGTGCCTTGGAGATGGTGGGGCAGGCTTTGGGGAGTCAGGAGGGGAGTTACTCGCTGCAGGAATCCCAGCCTCTGACCTGCTTTTGTAGCCACAGTGTTTATATGGTGAATCTAGTTGAGTTTCTGGTCAATGGTAACCCCCAGGGTGTTGAGAGTGGGGGATTCAGTGATGGTAACACCATTGAATGTCAAGGGGCAGTGGTTAGATTGTCTCTTGTTGGAGGTGGTCATTTTAAAAGTAAGGGGCTTGGGGATGAGGGGACTTTGTTTATCTCAGAGGGCTTGATTTGATTTGATTGATTATAGCCACACGTACCGAGATACAGTGAAAAGTATTGTACTGCGTGCTGTCCAGATAAATCCTGCCTCACACAAGTACACCAGGGTGAGAGAACAGAACGCAGAATATAGTGTTACAGAGAAGGTGCAGAGAAAGATCACCTCTACTGTACGAGCGATCTAATATATAAGCCTGGTAACAGCAGGGAAGAAGCTGTTCTTGAATCTGTTGGTACGTGTTTTCAAACTTTTGTATCTTCTGCCCGAGGGAGGAGGGGGGAAGAGAGTGTCCCCGGGGTGGGAGGGGTCTTTGATGATGTTGCTGCCTTCCTGAGGCAGTGGGAAGGGTAGACGGAGCCAATGGATGGAAGGAGGGACTGGGCTGTGTTCACAACTCCCTGTAGTTTGTTACTGTCCTGGGCAGAGTAGTTCCCGTACCAAGCCGTGATCCATCCGGATACTTTCTACGGTGCATCTGTAACGATTGGTAACGGGTCCTTGTGGACGTGCTGAACTTGCTTAGCCTCCTGAGGAAGGAGAGGTGCTGGGGTGCTTTCTGGACTGTAGGGCTGACATGGGTGGAGCAGGACAGATTGTTGGTGACCGTCACTCCCAGGAACCTGATGCTGTCGATCACCTCCCCCTCAGCTCCATTGATACAGACAGGGGTGTGCCCCCCACTCCCCTTCCTGAGCTCAATGAGTAGTTCCTTCGTTTTGCTGATGTTGAGGGAGGGTCTGATGTCTTTATACCATGCAGCTAAGCTTGCTGCGTCTTTCCTGTGCTCGGTCTCATTGTTGCTCACGGTCTGACCCATGGCGTTGGTGTCATCAGTAAATTTGGAAATGGAGTAAGAGCTGAATTTAGCCACATGGTTGTGAGTGTAGGATGTAAGGAGTGTAGTAAGGGGCTGAGTACGCAGCCGTACGGAGCGCCAGAGTTGGCGATTACTGTGTGGGAGGTGTTGTCCCCTATCCTTACTGATTTGGGGTGGCATGGTGGCTCAGTGGTTAGCACTGCTGCCTCACAGCGCCAGAGACCCGGGTTCGATTCCAGCCTCAGGCGACTGACTGTGTGGAGTTTGCACATTCCTCCGGGTGCTCCGGTTTCCTCCCACAGTCCAAAGATGTGCAGGTTAGGTGAATTGGCCATGCTAAATTGCCCGTAGTGTTAGGTAAGGGGTAAATGTAGGGGTATGGGTCTGAGTGGGTTACTCTTCAGAGGGTCGGTATGGACTGGTTGGGCCGAAGGGCCTGTTTCCATACTGGAGGGAATCTAATCTAATTACGGTCCGCAGGTGAGGAAATCAGGGATCCAGCTGCAGAGGGGGAAGCAGGGTCCGAGGTCTCGGAGTTTGGAAACAGATTTGGTCGGAATGCTGGTGTTGAAGGCAGAGCTAAAGTCGATAAACAGGAGCCGGTCGCAGGTGTCCTTGTGATCCAGATGTTCCAGGGCTGAGGTGCAGGGCCAGGGAGTTGTGTGATCCCGAATTCTCCCTCTCGGAAGGAGTGGCCATTGAAGAGCGTGAGGGCAGAAATGGATGATTCTTGTCAGGGCTGAAGATTATTGGGCGGGAGAGGGGTTGGAATTGAAAACACAACCTGATTGGCCATGGTCGTGTCAGAGCAGCGTGGGGGGGGGGGGGGGGCTGCAAATGGCCCTGCTCTGCTCCGGGTTTGTATGCTCGTAAATCTGAGTATATTAGATTACATTACAGTGTGGAAACAGGCCCTTCGGCCCAACAAGTCCACACCGACCCGCCGAAGCGCAACCCACCCATTCCCCTACATTTACCCCTTACCTAACACTACGGGCAATTTAGCATGGCCAATTCACCTGACTTGCACATCTTTGGACTGTGGGAGGAAACCGGAGCCCCCGGAGGAAACCCACGCAGACACGGGGAGAACGTGCAAACTCCACACAGTCAGTCGCCTGAGGCGGGACTTGAACCCGGGTCTCCGGCGCTGCGAGGCAGCAGTGCTAACCACTGAGCCACCGTGCCACCCATCATTGGAGGATTGGAGGATGACTCACTAACAGGGAGGAAACCTGAACGTGGCACTAAAAGGAACACTCTTTCATGGAGTTGGCACAGCTCAATGTCTTTTAAGATATAATTTTATACCCGCAAATTAGTTCAGGAGAGAAAGGAAACAGAATTGAGGTGATGCCATTCGATGATGTGAAATGTAACAGCGAGCAGATGGATTGGCAAGCCATAAGCTAAGGTTGGACAGGGACATCCTCGGCTGGAAACGGTTCGGCGATCAGGATCTCAGAGCAGCCATCAGAGCCTTGAAGCAACGTCAATGACAATATGGAGACATTTGGGTGGGATGCCTGTTGCCCAGGTAACGGGCAGCTGAGTTGCCCCTGATCAGTAACCAGCTCCTGCTTGAGATTCTTCCGCTTTCTGGAGTCGCTAACCCAGGGCTGGGATTAGATTTTCCCCTCCAGTGTGGAAACAGGCCCTTCAGCCCAACAAGTCCACACTGACCCTCCAAAGAGTAATCCACCCAGACCCATTCCCCCAACCCTATATTTACCTCAGAGTAATAACCGACAGACACTATGGGGCAATTTCCCATGGCCAATCCACCCTAACCTGCACACCCCTGAGCACTATGGGTAATTTAGCATGGCCAATCCACCCTAACCTGCACATCCCTGAGCACTATGGGTAATTTAGCATGGCCAATCCACCCTAACCTGCACATCCCTGAGCACTATGGGTAATTTAGCATGGCCAATCCACCCTAACCTGCACATCCCTGGACACTATGGAACAATTTAGCATGGCCAATTCACCCGAACCTGCACATCCCTGGGCACTATGGGTAATTTAGCACGGCCAATCCACCCTAACCTGCACATCCCTGAGCACTATGGGTAATTTAGCATGGCCAATCCACCCTAACCTGCACATCCCTGAGCACTATGGGTAATTTAGCATGGCCAATCCACCCTAACCTGCACATCCCTGAGCACTATGGGTAATTTAGCATGGCCAATCCACCCTAACCTGCACATCCCTGGACACTATGGAACAATTTAGCATGGCCAATTCACCCTAACCTGCACATCCCTGGGCACTATGGGTAATTTAGCACGGCCAATCCACCCTAACCTTCACATCCCTGGGCACTATGGGTAATTTAGCACGGCCAATCCACCCTAACCTGCACATCCCTGGGCACTGTGGGTAATTTCTGGATCAATGGTGCTGGAAGAGCACAGCAATTCAGGCAGCATCGAGGAGCTTCAACAAAATCGACGTTTCGGGCAAAAGCCTGTCATCAGGAATAAAGCTTTATTCCTGGTGAAGGGCTATTGCCCGAAACGTCGATTTTGTTGAAGCTCCTCGATGCTGCCTGAATTGCTGTGCTCTTCCAGCACCATCGATCCAGAATCTGGTTTCCAGCATCTGCAGTCATTGTTTTTACCACTATGGGTAATTTAGCACAGCCAATTCACCTTAACCTGCACATCCCTGGGCACTATGGGTAATTTAGAATGGCCAATCCACCCTAACCTGCACATCCCTGGGCACTATGGGTAATTTAGCACGGCCAGTTCACCTTAACCTGCACATCCCTGGGCACTATGGGTAATTTAGAATGGCCAATCCACCCTAACCTGCACATCCCTGGGCACTGTGGGTAATTTAGCATGGTCAATCCACCCTAGCCTGCACATCCCTGGGACACTATGGGACAAGTTAGCATGGCCAATCGACCCTAACCTGCACACCTTTGTGCGCTATGGGTAATTTTGCATGGCCAATCCACCCTAACCTGCACATCTCTGGACACTATGGGACAATTTAGCATGGCCAATCCACCCTAACCTACACATCCCGGGGCACTATGGGTAATTTAGAATGGCCAATCCACCCTAACCTGCACATCCCTGGGCACTGTGGGTAATTTAGAATGGCCAATCCACCCTAACCTGCACATCCCTGGGCACTATGGGACAATTTAGCATGGCCAATCCACCCTAACCTGCACATCCCTGGGCACTATGGGTAATTTAGAATGGCCAATCCACCCTAACCTGCACATCCCTGGGCACTGTGGGTAATTTAGCATGGTCAATCCACCCTAACCTGCACATCCCTGGGACACTATGGGACAATTTAGCATGGTCAATCCACCCTAACCTGCACATCCCTGGGCACTATGGGTAATTTAGCATGGCCAATCCACCCTAACCTGCACATCCCTGGGCACTATGGGACAATTTAGAATGACCAATCCACTCTAACCTACACATCCCTGGGCACTATGGGTAATTTAGCATGGCCAATCCACCCTAACCTGCACATCCCTGGGCACTATGGGTAATTTAGCATGGCCAATCCACCCTAACCTACACATCCCTGGGCACTATGGGTAATTTAGCATGGCAAATCCACCCTAACCTACACATCCCCTGGGCACTATGGGACAATTTAGCATGACCAATCCACTCTAACCTGCACATTGTGGGCGGCACGGTGGCACAGTGGTTAGCACTGCTGCCTCACAGCGCTGGAGACCCGGGTTCAATTCCCGCCTCAGGCGACCGACTGTGTGGAGTTTGCACGTTCTCCCCATGTCTGCGTGGGTTTCCTCCGGGTGCTCCGGTTTCCTCCCACAGTCCAAAGATGTGCAGGTTAGGTGAATTGGCCATGCTAAATTGCCCGTAGTGTTAGGTAGGGGAGTAAATGTAGGGGTATGGGTGGGTTGCGCTTCGGCGGGTCGGTGTGGACTTGTTGGGCCGAAGGGCCTGTTTCCACACTGTCGGTAATCTAGTCTAATCTAATCTAACCTAATCTAATCTAATCTAATCTAATCCTGGGCACTATGGGACAATTTAGCATGGCCAATCCACCCTAACCTGCACATCCCTGGGCACTATGGGACAATTTAGCATGGCCAATCCACCCTAACCTGCACATCCCTGGGCACTATGGGACAATTTAGCATGGCCAATCCACCCTAACCTGCACACCCCTGGGCACTATGGGACAATTTAGCATGGCCAATCCACATCTTTGGACTGTGGGAGGAAACCGGAGCACCCGGAGGAAACCCACACAGACACGGGGAGAACGTGTCAACTCCACACAGACAGTCGCCTGAGGCTGGAATCGAACCTGGGTCCCTGACGCTGTGAAGCAGCAGTGCTAACCCTTGAGCCACCGTGCCGCCCATTTAAAACCCGCCAAATCCTCAGTGAACAACATGGAGCTAATGAAGAGCCTGCCAATAGGGCCGTCGTCACTGAAATCAGGTCCTTCAAGCGCCTTCACCAATGTCAGTGTGGATTTGATTGGGTGAGTTGCGGGTGGGTAGCTGGTGAGTGGTGGGGGGTAATGGGGCAGGGGGTGCTGGGATATGATGCAGTGTAGGCCTCCGCAGTACCCACCGGTCAGGAAGATCCGCAGGATGTAGCCAGGGAAGAGAGCAGCCCAGTGAGGGATCACCATCCTTGCTGCAGTCGGGATGGAGGAGGTGGGCGAAGATCAGGTGTGTGGTGACCGAGGGATAGATGAATACAAATCGTAGAAGGTGGCACGACCAGGCGTCCAGCCTGTTAAAGCCACCGTCGGTATCCTGGAACCCTCTGTGCCACCCTGTGCCCGACTGGTGTTTTACTCCCCAGCCTCACAGGAGGGAAGGCCTGCTCTCTCTGCCATCGACTGGTCTGGCCTTGGATCACTGCTGCCACCTGCTGGTTTTCCTAGGGAACCCCTCACAGGGAGCACACTGACCAGAGACCATGCATCTGCCCCAGCACCCACCTTCCTGGGCAGGAAGGGGCAAACCTCTGATGAGGGTATTTCTGGGTGTGAGGACAATCAAAAGGTGCTCATGAATAGACCAGACCAGACTTTGTGCTGCAAATAAACGCCAACTCTTTGTGGTTATGAGGATTTTAATCATTGTAATGATGCGTGACACGCAATAATGAAAGCAGGTTGGCCATCTTTTTCACACTGTCTCAGTTTTACATGAATGTTCACCCGCTCAGCAATAACCTGCTCAGTGACACCCAGTTTGGGTTCCTGTCAGCTCCTGACCTCATTACAGCCTGGGTTCAAGCACGGACAAAAGAGTTGATTCCAGAGGGGAGGGGAGAGGGACAGCCCTTGACATCTATCTGCATTCGACAAAGTGAGGACTGGAGATCAGAATCGAAGAGAGTGGCGCTGGAAAAGCGCAGCAGGTCAGGCAGCGTCCGGGGAGCAGGAGAATCGACATTTCAGGCATAAGCCCTTCATCGGGAATTCGACCGAGGGTGGCATCAAGGAGCCCTGGCAAAACTGGAATCATGGGAATCGGGGGGGGGGGGGCATACTCTCTACTGGTCAGAGTCATCCCTGACACAGAGGAAGATGGAAATTGTCGAATCTCCATTGCGAGGGGTTGTTGGAGATCACTGATAGTGCTGTTGGTGACCCCTTCCATCACTGCATTGATGACCAAGAGTAGACTAATGGGGCGGTGGTTGGCTGGATTGGATTGGTCCTGCTTTTTATGTACAGGACACACCCTGGGCAGTATTCCACATTGTCCAGAGTTGTAGCCATACTGGAACAGGTTGGTTCGTGTGCGGCAGAAAGAATCCCTTCAGCCCCTGCAGCCTGTACCACCAAAACCACATGAAATCTCCACACGTCCCACCTTCCAGCACTAGGCCCAGAGCCTGGAATGTTAGAACATTTTGGCTGCTCATCCAAGTCTGCTTCAAACGTTGTGAGGTTACCCATAAGACATTAAGGAATCGGAATAGGAACAGGAGGCCATTCTCCCTCTCCAGCCTGCTTGGTCATTCCTCACGTCCTCTCTCCTGCCCTTTTCCCCATGACCATGATTCCCGGATTGATCAAGAAGCTCGCTGTCGCAGCTTGAAATATGCACCAGGGCTCTGCCCCCACACAGCTCTCTGTGGTAACCCCAGTCCACCACTAGCACCTCCACATTATGGATGTATTTCCAAGTCAGGATGGTGAGGGGCTCGGAGGGGAACGTGCAGGGGGTGGTGTTCCCATGTATCTGCTGCCCTTGTCCTTCTGGATGGAAGTGGCCGTGGGTTTGGAAGGTGCTGCCTGAGGATCTTTGGGGAATTTCTGCAGGGCATCTTGTAGGTGGTACACACTGCTGCTAATTAGCACCCAGTAAACCACAAAAGACTTTACAAGCACTAACCTGCAAAACCATGAAGCAAAAAGCCCCTCTTCCCCTCTGCCCCAAGCTCACAGAAACACCCTGTGCGTGTTGGCCCATTGGCGTGCGCTGTCTCTGCACTGCTCCTGCTGTGTTATTGGTGAAAGGTGAAGCAGTGACTGGTGAGTGCAGTGGACGCCTGGACCCTCTGGCTGCTGCAGTCCTGGTCCGTTTCTGTTGCTGAATCCAACTCTCATCAGCCACCTGATTGCACAGGCGATACCTTCGGGTCAGCCGACTTTCACGTAGCAACATACTGACATGGTATTTTCAGCACTGGGAGAAAGCAACATTCAAGGGTCGACAGGGTCCGGATCCCACAAAGTGTTCGGGTCAGTCGCTCCATCTGGCTGTCTCTGGGCCCGGAGCGTCCTCTTTCCCCTGCAGGGATATGGGGAACCATCACTGACCCAGTGCTCTCACTCACTCACAAGGTGGGGGCTGAGTGTGCAATCAGGTGTGTGAGAGTGTCAGTGTGTGTGTGAGTGTGTGTCTGAGAGAGAGTGTGTGTGGGTGTGTGTCAGTGTGTGAGAGTGTGTGTGCATGTTAGTGTATGTGCGTGTGTGCATGTGAGAGAGAATATATGTGTGTGTGAATGTGTGAATGAGTCTGTGTGCGCGTTGTGAGAATGAGTGTGTCTGTGTGTGTGAGAATATGAGTGTTTGTGAGTCTGACCGTCTGCATGAGAGTGTGTGTGAGTGAGAGCATGTATGTGAGTTTATTTATGTGTGTTTACGAGCGTGTGTGTATGAATAACTGCGTGTGATTAGATGTGTGTGTGAAAGTATGTGTGACAGTGTCAATGTGAGAGAGTCTGAGTGTGTGTGAGTGTGAGAATGTGTGTGAGAGTAAGTCTGTGTGAGAGGGAATGTGTGTGTGTATGTGTGTGGGGGTTTGTGTGTGTGTGAGAGAGTGTATTTGAGTATATGAGTGTGTGTGTCTGTGAGACAGACCCTATGTGAGAGTGTGTGTGAGTCTGTGAGTTTATGTGAGTGTGTGTGTGTGTGTGAGAGTGTGTGTGTGTTTGTGAATGAGTGAGTGTGTCTGTGTATGTGACTGTGTGTGTGTGTGTCTGTGAGAATCTTTGTGTGTGAGTGAGAGTTTGTGTGTGTTTAAGAGTGTGTGTGTGTAATTGGATGTGTATTTGTGGATGTATGAGTGTGTGCGCGTGTTTGTGTGTGTATTTGTGTATGTATGAGAGTGTGTGTTAGTGTGTGTGTATTTGTGTGTTAGCGTGTGTTTAAGATTGTGTGCTAGTGTGTGTGTTTGTGTTAGTGTGAGTGTGTGTATTTGTGTGTTAGTGTGTGTATTTAAGATTGTGTGCTAGTGTGTGTGTGTGTTTGTGTTAGTGTGAGTGTGTGTATGCGTGTGAATTTGTGAGATAGTGTGTATGTATGTATTTGTGTTATCGTGTGTGAGAGAGTGTGTGTATATTTGTGTGTTAGTGTATGTGAGAGTATGTGTGTGTGAGCATGAGTGTGTGTATGCGTGTGTGTGTGTATGTATTTTTGTGTATGTGTGTATGTATTTTTGTTAGTGTGTGTGAGTGTGTGTGTAGTGTGTGAGAGAGAGTGCGTATGTGTGTGTGTAGTGTGTGTGTGAGTGCATGTGTGTATTTGTGTGTTAGTGTGTGTGAATTTGTGAGATTGTGTGTATATATGTATTTGTGTGTTATTGTGTGTGAGAGTGTATGTGTGGGTATTTGTGTGTTCGTGTATGTATGAGAGAGTATGTGTATATGTGTGTGTGTATGTATTTTTGTGTTTGTGTGTGTGTCTGTGTAGTGTGTATTTGTGTGTTGTGTGTGTGTGAATTTGTGTTATTGTGTGTGAGAGAGTGTGTATATGTGTGTGTATTTTTGTGTTAGTGTGTGTATGTATTTGTGTGCGCGTGAGTGTGTGTGACTGTGTGTGTGTATTTGTGTGTGTGAAGTGTATGAGTGTGTATGTGTATGTGTAGTGTGTATTTGTGTGTTGTGTGTGAAAGTGTGTGTGTGGTGTGTTTGTGTGTGAGAGAGTGTGTAGTGTGTATTTGCGTGTGTGAGAAAGTCTGTAGTGTGACTGTGTGTGTGTGAGAGTGTGTGTGTTTATGTGTGTGAGAGAGTGTGTGTGTGTGGTGTGTGAGAGTGTGAGTGTGTATTTGTGTGTGAAAGAGTGTGTGTGTGTATTTGTGTGTTGTGTGTGTGTGAGTGAGTGTGTATGTATGTGAGTGTGTAGTGTGTGAGCGTTTGCAAGAAAGGATGGTATGTACCATGAGATATTTGGGGATGAGCTGACTCAAATCAGAAGATTTGGGCGGCACGGTGGTTAGCACTGCTGCCTCACAGCGCCAGAGACCTGGGTTCAATTCCCGCCTCAGGCGACTGACTGTGGAGTTTGCACGTTCTCCCCGTGTCTGTGGGGGTTTCCTCCGGGTGCTCCGGTTTCCTCCCACAGTCCAAAGATGTGCAGGGTCAGGTGAATTGGCCATGCTAAATTGCCCGTAGTGTTAGGTAAGGGGTAAATGTAGGGGTATGGGTGGGTCGCGCTTCGGCAGGTCGGTGTGGACTTGTTAGGCCGAAGGGCCTGTTTCCACACTGTTGGTAATCTAATCTAATCTGTAGGTAATCTAATCTAACAATGAAACAGGGAAGTAACCAAAACCAGTTGCTAAACCGAAAGCATTTATTTATTAAATACAAAATGTGTCAACAGAAGAGGGGATTATGCAATATGTTTACACCCCTGACATCCATGCACCTCAACAGACAGATAGCAAATCCAACCAGCTTCTACCCACAGCTCGACCAACCTGGCAGCGTGTGGAGGGTGTCAGGCTGGGGCCAAGGTGGGCAGGAGGTGCCAACGTTCTGAATCTCTCCTGTGTGCCAGTCTGGATCAGCACCCTTCCTCCTTGCACCCACATGGCCACTATCTAACTTGGTTTCATGGTCCGTACCTTTGAGGAAAGTCAGACAGCGAGGACTGTGAAGGAATCCCGCACGCTACTGCATGCTGTGTTGGAATCAGGGCACCCGCAATATGACTTACCAACCTGTCCATTTTCCACGTGATTATTCCCAGTAACATTACGACAAAAGTGAAGCCGTCACCCAAAGCCCATGTCATTCCCAATATTAGCCTGCCCATGATCCAGCTCCTTGCCTCTTTCCTCCCATTGCAATATTGGATGGCACTCCACTGACAGAAAGCACTGCTGACTTTTTCTGGAGCTACATCCTCCCAGACATTCGCCTCTCCATGACCTTACACTCTGATGGGACAAGTTACCTTCCACACGCACCCCCACCCTGTGAGCTGCTTCAGTTCCCCAATCCCATCATGCTCTCCCCACCCCCCACCCCCGCCGTTGCTGATCCGTGTCGTTTGCGAGCTGTGAGTGCAGAATTTGAGCAAAAAAAATACCAGCAAAGCTTTCCAGTGACTGATTTCTCATTGTGTCTGTTCAGCACCTTCAGAATTCGATAGAATCTCACTGACGGGGTCATATGATGAAATACTGAAGCACTCAATGTCCTCCTGAGCGGGGAGCTGGTATGAAGATTACAAGCAATCCTTACTTTCTGAGCAGTTGAGATAGCTGAATGCAGAAAACGCTGTTTGTTTAATGGGAGACCCAGCCATGTCCCCGATAGAGCCTGACAATGAGACTGCGTCATTGTCAGTTGGCTGGTGGGTGTTTCAGTAATCCCCCTTCAAAGAAAAGGTTGGATTAAATCCCCCTGGCACAGCGGAGGGTGTACCTTCGGAAAGATCACGTGCCTCTCCGGCAAATGGAAAGTTGCAACAAACGTGACGCGTTGATTGCCCCCCGAATGCATGCAAAGCCATGGTTCAGTCCACAAAAGGGACGCCAGACATTTCTCAATGTCAGGCCAAGTGTCATATAGTAGTGTTAGAGTAATGTCGGGACTCTGGCAGACTGGGGAGTTGCACAGGCTGAAAGACCGACACTCGTATGCTAAAGCGTGTGTGTGTGTCAGTGTGTGTGTGTGTCAGTGTGCGCGTGGCAGTGTGTGTCAATGTGTATGTATTTGTTGGCATGTGTGTGTCTGTGTGCGTGTCAGTGTGCGTGTGTGTATGTATGTGTCAATGTGCGCGTGTGTGTGTGCATGTGTGAATGTATGTGTCAGTGTGTGAGCGCGTGTGTATGTGTCAGTGTGTGTCTGTGCGTGTGCACGTGTGCACATGTGTATGTATGTGTCAGTGTGTGCATGTGTGTGAGTGCATGTGCGCGTGTATGTATGTGTCTGTGCATGTGCATGCGTGCGCATGTGTGTGTGTACATGTGTGTGTGCACGCGTGTGTCTGTGTGAGCACGTGTGTGTGCGCACGTGTGTATGTGTCTGTGTGAGTGAGTGAGTGTGTGCAACACCAGTGTCTGGTCAGGGCAGAGAGTGAAATCAGGCAGATGGAAGTGATCTGATGTAGACCTGAAGAAATCTGTGTGTCAAAAGGGGTCTGGCTTAAACAGACAGTCCGACTGAGAGAAACTGGAGAGTCTCGTGTCTTTGAGGAGAATGGAGTGAAAGGATCTCGGAAACGGAAGGATCCAACCCAATGAGGAGCTTGGATTGCCCCAGGGAGCCAGGCACTGCAAGGCTGGTCAGGTTCACCTCATTTCTTGGTACCTGCTGATTTGGTGGATGGACCCATCAGCATCGGCGACTGGTTTTTGTGGGATATCTTAATCTGGAGGGGAGTCACACAAAACACAGCAATTAGTCACATTGACATTTCGGCCAATCCTGTGCAAAGCAGAAGTCCTGCACAACACACGGACTGCAGCGGTTCAAGAAGGCAGCTCACCCCCACCTTCTCAAGGGGGCAATTAGGGACGGGGTAATCAATACTCCTGTGGGAGAATCTACAACAGAAGGCTGCTCATTCAACATCAGGGGTTCCCTACTCAAGACAGAGAGGAGGAAAATCGTATCGCTCAGAGGTTCGACACTCTGGGCAAGTGTGATCCTGAGAACCCAGGCTCTGTGAGGTGATCAGGGGAGGCAGGGATACACAGCAATGGGAGCACTTCTGACGCAGGCCTGGAGAGCTCAGGGATATCCTCCTGCTCTGACCATTGGGCTGGGAGAGGTCGCTTCTCCCTCACGGGGCAATTGAGAACACAGGCAGACACACTCTCAGGAGGACGGGTCGCTGTGAGATGAGATGACAGCACTCAGTCCCACACTCAAAATGTCCCTGGCTCCCCCCCGTGTCCCCATCTCCCCCCTCCGTGTCCCCATCTCCCCTCCCCCCATGTCCCCATCTCCCGCCCCATGTCCCCATCTCCCCCCCTCCCATGTCCCCATCTCCCCTCCCCCCGTGTCCACATCTCCCCCCGTGTCCCCATCTCCCCTCCCTCCGTGTCCCCATCTCCCCCCCTCCCATGTCCCCATCTCCCCCACTCCCATGTCCACATCTCCCCCCCATGTCCCCATCTCCCCCCTCCCATGTCCCCATCTCCCCCCCGTGTCCCCATCTCCCCTCCCCCCGTGTCCCCATCTCCCCTCCCCCCGTGTCCCCATCTCCCCTCCCCCCGTGTCCCCATCTCCCCTTCCTCCGTGTCCCCATCTCCCCCCCGTGTCCCCATCTCCCCTCCCCCCCGTGTCCCCATCTCCCCTCCCCCCGTGTCCCCATCTCCCCTCTCCCCGTGTCCACATCTCCCCTCCCCCCGTGTCCCCATCTCCCCTCCCCCCGTGTCCACATCTCCCCTCCCCCCGTGTCCACATCTCCCCTCCCACCGTGTCCACATCTCCCCTTCCCCCGTGTCCCCATCTCCCCTCCCCCCGTGTCCACATCTCCCCCCGTGTCCCCATCTCCCCTTCCCCCGTGTCCCCATCTCCCCTCCCCCCGTGTCCCCATCTCCCCCCCCCCGTGTCCACATCTCCCCCCGTGTCCCCATCTCCCCTCCCCCCGTGTCCCCATCTCCCCCCCGTGTCCCCATCTCCCCCCCGTGTCCACATCTCCCCCCGTGTCCACATCTCCCCTCCCCCCATGTCCCCATCTCCCCCCGGTGTCCCCATCTCCCCCCCACCCGTGTCCCCATCTCCCCCCCGTGTCCCCATCTCCCCCCCCCCCGTGTCCCCATCTCCCCCCCGTGTCCCCATCTCCCCCCCCCCCGTGTCCACATCTCCCCACCATGTCCCCATCTCCCCCCGTGTCCCCATCTCCTCCCGTGTCCCCATCTCCCCTCCCCCCGTGTCCCCATCTCCCCTCCCCCCGTGTCCCCATCTCCCCCCGTGTCCCCATCTCCCCCCGTGTCCCCATCTCCCCTCCCCCCGTGTCCCCATCTCCCCCCCGTGTCCCCATCTCCCCCCGTGTCCCCATCTCCCCCCCGTGTCCACATCTCCCCCCCATGTCCCCATCTCCCCCCCGTGTCCCCATCTCCCCTCCCCCCGTGTCCCCATCTCCCCCCCGTGTCCCCATCTCCCCCCGTGTCCCCATCTCCCCCCCCGTGTCCCCATCTCCCCTCCCCCCGTGTCCCCATCTTCCCCTTCCCCCGTGTCCCCATCTCCCCCCGTGTCCCCATCTCCCCTCCCCCCGTGTCCCCATCTCCCCCCCCCGTGTCCCCATCTCCCCCCCCCGTGTCCCCATCTCCCCTCCCCCCATGTCCCCATCTCCCCTTCCCCCGTGTCCCCATCTCCCCTCCCCCTGTGTCCCCATCTCCCCTCCCCCCGTGTCCCCATCTCCCCCCCGTGTCCCCATCTCCCCTCCCCCCGTGTCCCCATCTCCCCTCCACCCGTGTCCCCATCTCCCCTCCCCCCGTGTCCCCATCTTCCCCTTCCCCCGTGTCCCCATCTCCCCCCGTGTCCCCATCTCCCCTCCCCCCGTGTCCCCATCTCCCCCCCCGTGTCCCCATCTCCCCCCCCCCGTGTCCCCATCTCCCCTCCCCCCGTGTCCCCATCTCCCCTCCCCCCGTGTCCCCATCTTCCCCTTCCCCCGTGTCCCCATCTCCCCCCGTGTCCCCATCTCCCCTCCCCCCGTGTCCCCATCTCCCCCCCCGTGTCCCCATCTCCCCCCCCCGTGTCCCCATCTCCCCTCCCCCCATGTCCCCATCTCCCCTTCCCCCGTGTCCCCATCTCCCCTCCCCCCGTGTCCCCATCTCCCCTCCCCCCGTGTCCCCATCTCCCCCCCGTGTCCCCATTTCCCCTCCCCCCGTGTCCCCATCTCCCCTCCCCCCGTGTCCCCATCTCCCCTCCCCCTGTGTCCACATCTCCCCTTCCCCCGTGTCCCCATCTCCCCCTGTGTCCCCATCTCCCCTCCCCCCGTGTCCCCATCTCCCCCCGTGTCCCCATCTCCCCTCCCCCCGTGTCCACATCTCCCCCCCATGTCTCCATCTCCCCCCCGTGTCCCCATCTACCCCCCGTGTCCCCATCTCCCCCCGTGTCCCCATCTCCCCCCCGTGTCCCCATCTCCCCTCCCCCCGTGTCCCCATCTCCCCCCCCCGTGTCCCCATCTCCCCTCCCCACGTGTCCCCATCTCCCCCCCGTGTCCCCATCTCCCCCCGTGTCCCCATCTCCCCTCCCCCCGTGTCCCCATCTCCCCCCCGTGTCCCCATCTCCCCTCCCCCCGTGTCCACATCTCCCCTCCCCCCGTGTCCCCATCTCCCCCCCCGTGTCCCCATCTCTCCCCCGTGTCCCCATCTCCCCCCGTGTCCCCATCTCCCCCCCGTGTCCCCATCTCCCCCCCGTGTCCCCATCTCCCCCCGTGTCCCCATCTCTCCCCCCGTGTCCCCATCTCTCCCCCCGTGTCCCCATCTCTCCCCCGTGTCCCCATCTCCCCCCCGTGTCCCCATCTCCCCCCGTGTCCCCATCTCCCCCCCGTGTCCCCATCTCCCCCCCGTGTCCCCATCTCCCCCCGTGTCCCCATCTCCCCTCCCCCCGTGTCCACATCTCCCCCCCATGTCTCCATCTCCCCCCCGTGTCCCCATCTACCCCCCGTGTCCCCATCTCCCCTCCCCACGTGTCCCCATCTCCCCCCCGTGTCCCCATCTCCCCCCGTGTCCCCATCTCCCCTCCCCCCGTGTCCCCATCTCCCCCCCGTGTCCCCATCTCCCCTCCCCCCGTGTCCCCATCTCCCCCCCGTGTCCCCATCTCCCCCCGTGTCCCCATCTCCCCCCCGTGTCCCCATCTCCCCCCCGTGTCCCCATCTCCCCTCACCCCATCTCCCCTCCCCCCATCTCCCCTCCCCCCATGTCCCCATCTCCCCTCCCCCCGTGTCCCCATCTCCCCCCCGTGTCCCCATCTCCCCCCCATGTCCCCATCTCCCCCCCCGTGTCCCCATATCCCCCCCCCCGTGTCCCCATCTCCCCGCGTATCCCCATCTACCCCCTATTTCCCCATCCCCCCCCCGTGTCCCCATCCCCCCCCGTGTCCCCATCTCCCCCGCGTGTCCCCATCTCCCCCAATGTCCCCATCCCCCCCCCATGTCCCCATCTCCCCCCCGTGTCCCCATATCCCCCCCCCGTGTCCCCATCTCCCCGCGTATCCCCATCTACCCCCCATTTCCCCATCCCCCCCGTGTCCCCATCTCCCCCTCGTGTCCCCATCTCCCCCCCCCGTGTCCCCATTCCCCCCCCCCGTGTCCCCATCTCCCCCCCGTGTCCCTATCTCCCCGCGTGTCCCCATCTTCCCCCATGTCCCCATCTCCCCCCATGTCCCCCTCGTGTCCCCATCTCCCCCCCAGCCCGTGTCCCCATCTGCCCCCGTGTCCCCATCTTCCCCCCGCCCCGTGTTCCCATCTCCCCTCCGTGTCCCCATCTGCCCCCGTGTCCCCATCTTCCCCCCGCCCCGTGTTCCCATCTCCCCCCATGTCCCCATCTGCCCGCGTGTCCCCATCTCCCCCCGTGTCCCCATCTCCCCCCCCCGTGTCCCCATCTCCCCGCGTGTCCCCATCTCCCCCCGTGTCCCCATCTCCCCCCATGTCCCCCTCGTGTCCCCATCTCCCCCCGTGTCCCCATCTCCCCCAACCCCGTATCCCCATCTCCCCCCCGTGTCCCCATCTCCCCCCCCCGTGTCCCCATCTCCCCCCCTGTGTCCCCATCTCCCCCCGTGTCCCCATCTCCCCCAAACCCCGTATCCCCATCTCCCCCCCGTGTCCCCATCTCACCCCGTGTCCCCATCTCCCCCAAACCCCGTATCCCCATCTCCCCCCCGTGTCCCCATCTCCCCCCGTGTCCCCATCTCTCCCCCCGTGTCCCCATCTCCCCCCGTGTCCCCATCTCCCCCCCGTGTCCCCATCTCCCCCCATGTCCCCATCTCCCCCCCGTGTCCCCATCTCCCCCCCGTGTCCCCATCTCCCCCCCGTGTCCCCATCTCCCCCCGTGTCCCCATCTCCCCCCCGTGTCCCCATCTCCACCCCGTGTCCCCATCTCCCCTCCCCCCATCTCCCCTCCCCCCATGTCCCCATCTCCCCTCCCCCCGTGTCCCCATCTCCCCCCCGTGTCCCCATCTCCCCCCCATGTCCCCATCTCCCCCCCGTGTCCCCATATCCCCCCCCCGTGTCCCCATCTCCCCGCGTATCCCCATCTACCCCCTTATTTCCCCATCCCCCCCCCCGTGTCCCCATCCCCCCCCCGTGTCCCCATCTCCCCCGCGTGTCCCCATCTCCCCCCATGTCCCCATCCCCCCCCCATGTCCCCATCTCCCCCCCGTGTCCCCATATCCCCCCCCCCGTGTCCCCATCTCCCCGCGTATCCCCATCTACCCCCCATTTCCCCATCCCCCCCCGTGTCCCCATCTCCCCCCCGTGTCCCCATCTCCCCCCCGTGTCCCCATCCCCCCCCCGTGTCCCCATCTCCCCCCCGTGTCCCTATCTCCCCGCGTGTCCCCATCTCCCCCCATGTCCCCCTCGTGTCCCCATCTCCCCCCCAGCCCGTGTCCCCATCTGCCCCCGTGTCCCCATCTTCCCCCCGCCCCGTGTTCCCATCTCCCCCCATGTCCCCATCTGCCCGCGTGTCCCCATCGCCCCCCATGTCCCCATCTCCCCCCGTGTCCCCATCTCCCCCAAACCCGTATCCCCATCTCCCCCCCGTGTCCCCATCTCCCCGCGTGTCCCCATCTCCCCCAAACCCCGTATCCCCATCTCCCCCCGTGTCCCCATCTCCCCCCGTGTCCCCATCTCCCCCAACCCCATATACCCATCTCCCCCCATGTCCCCCTCGTGTCCCCATCTCGCCCCGTGTCCCCATCTCCCCCAACCCCGTATCCCCATCTCCCCCCCGTGTCCCCATCTCCCCCCCCGTGTCCCCATCTCCCCCCGTGTCCCCATCTCCCCCAAACCCCGTATCCCCATCTCCCCCCCGTGTCCCCATCTCCCCCCGTGTCCCCATCTCCCCCAAACCCCGTATCCCCATCTCCCCCCGTGTCCCCATCTCCCCCCGTGTCCCCATCTCCCCCAACCCCGTATACCCATCTCCCCCCATGTCCCCATCTCCCCACCGTGTCCCCATCTCCCCCCGTGTCCCCATCTCCCCTCCGTGTCCCCATCTCCCCTCCGTGTCCCCATCTCCCCCCGTGTCCCCATCTCCCCCCCGTGTCCCCATCTCCCCCCCGTGTCCCCATCTCCCCCCGTGTCCCCATCTCCCCCCGTGTCGCCATCTCCCCCCCCCCGTGCCCCATCTCCCCCCGTGTCCCCATCTCTCCCCCGTGTCCACATCTCCCCCCGTGTCCCCATCTCCCCCCGTATCCCCATCTCCCCCCATGTCCCCATCTCCCCCCATGTCCCCATCTCCCCCCGTATCCCCATCTCCCCCCATATCCCCATCTCCCCCCCGTGTCCCCAACTCCCCCCCGTGTCCCCATCTCCCCCCATATCCCCATCTCCCCCCCGTGTCCCCAACTCCCCCCCGTGTCCCCATCTCCCCCCGTGTCCCCATCTCTCCCCCCCCACCCGTGTCCCCATCTCCCCCCGTGTCCCCATCTCTCCCCCCCCACCCGTGTCCCCATCTCTCCCCCCCCCACCCGTGTCCCCATCTCCCCCCGTGTCCCCATCTCCCCCAACCCCGTATCCCCATCTCCCCCCCGTGTCCCCATCTCCCCCCGTATCCCCATCTCCCCCCATGTCCCCATCTCCCCACCGTGTCCCCATCTCCCCCCGTGTCCCCATCTCCCCCAACCCCATATCCCCATCTCCCCCCCGTGTCCCCATCTCCCCCCGTGTCCCCATCTCCCCCAACCCCATATCCCCATCTCCCCCCCGTGTCCCCATCTCCCCCCGTATCCCCATCTCCCCCCATGTCCCCATCTCCCCACCGTGTCCCCATCTCCCCCCGTGTCCCCATCTCCCCCAACCCCATATCCCCATCTCCCCCCCGTGTCCCCATCTCCCCGCGTGTCCCCATCTACCCCCCATTTCCCCATCTACCCCCCATTTCCCCATCTCCCCCCCCATGTCCCCATCTCCCCCCCCATGTCCCCATCTCCCCCCCGTGTCCCCCTCTCCCCCCCGTGTCCCCATCTCCCCCCGTGTCCCCATCTCCCCCAACCCCGTATCCCCATCTCCCCCCCCGTGTCCCCATCTCCCCCCCGTGTCCCCATCTCCCCCCCGTGTCCCCATCTCCCCCCGTATCCCCATCTCCCCCCATGTCCCCATCTCCCCCCATGTCCCCATCTCCCCACCGTGTACCCATCTCCCCCCGTGTCCCCATCTCCCCCAACCCCATTTCCCCATCTCCCCCCCGTGTCCCCATCTCCCCCCCGTGTCCCCATCTCCCCCCGTGTCCCCATCTCCCCCAACCCCGTATCCCCATCTCCCCCCCGTGTCCCCATCTCCCCGCGTGTCCCCATCTACCCCCCATTTCCCCATCTCCCCCCCCATGTCCCCATCTCCCCCCCCATGTTCCCAACTCCCCCCCGTGTCCCCCTCTCCCCCCGTGTCCCCATCTCCCCCCCCCGTCCCCATCTCCCCCCGTGTCCCCATCTCCCCTCCCCCCGTGTCCCCATCTCCCCCCCGTGTCCCCATCTCCCCTCCCCCCGTGTCCCCATCTCCCCTCCCCCCGTGTCCCCATCTCCCCTCCCCCCGTGTCCCCATCTCCCCCCCCCCGTGTCCCCATCTCTCCCCCGTGTCCCCATCTCCCCCCGTGTCCCCATCTCCCCCCCCCGTGTCCCCATCTCCCCCCCGTGTCCCCATCTCCCCCCGTGTCCCCATCTCTCCCCCCGTGTCCCCATCTCTCCCCCGTGTCCCCATCTCCCCCCCGTGTCCCCATCTCCCCCCCATGTCCTCATCTCCCCTCCCCCCATCTCCCCTCCCCCCATGTCCCCATCTCCCCTCCCCCCGTGTCCCCATCTCCCCCCCATGTCCCCATCTCCCCCCCGTGTCCCCATCTCTCCCCCCCCCCCCGTGTCCCCATCTCCCCCCCGTGTCCCCATCTCCCCCCCATGTCCCCATCTCCCCCCCGTGTCCCTATCTCCCCCCCATGTCCCCATCTCCCCCCGTGTCCCCATATCCCCCCCCGTGTCCCCATCTCCCCGCGTATCCCCATCTACCCCCTATTTCCCCATCCCCCCCCCCGTGTCCCCATGCCGCCCCCCGTGTCCCCATCTCCCCTGCGTGTCCCCATCTCCCCCCATGTCCCCATCCCCCCCCCATGTCCCCATCTCCCCCCCGTGTCCCCATATCCCCCCCCCGTGTCCCCATCTCCCCGCGTATCCCCATCTACCCCCCATTTCCCCATCCCCCCCGTGTCCCCATCTCCCCCCCGTGTCCCCATCTCCCCCCCCGTGTCCCCATCCCCCCCCGTGTCCCCATCTCCCCCCCGTGTCCCTATCTCCCCGCGTGTCCCCATCTTCCCCCATGTCCCCATCTCCCCCCGTGTCCCCATCTCCCCCCCCGTGTCCCCATCCCCCCCCGTGTCCCCATCTCCCCCCCGTGTCCCTATCTCCCCGCGTGTCCCCATCTTCCCCCATGTCCCCATCTCCCCCCATGTCCCCCTCGTGTCCCCATCTCCCCCCCAGCCCGTGTCCCCATCAGCCCCCGTGTCCCCATCTTCCCCCCGCCCCGTGTTCCCATCTCCCCCCATGTCCCCATCTGCCCGCGTGTCCCCATCGCCCCCCATGTCCCCATCTCCCCCCGTGTCCCCATCTCCCCCAACCCCGTATCCCCATCTCCTCCCCCGTGTCCCCATCTCCCCGCGTGTCCCCATCTCCCCCCATGTCCCCCTCGTGTCCCCATCTCCCCCCGTGTCCCCATCTCCCCCAACCCCGTATCCCCATCTCCCCCCCGTGTCCCCATCTCCCCCCGTGTCCCCATCTCCCCCCGTGTCCCCATCTCCCCCCATGTCCCCATCTCCCCCCATGTTCCCATCTCCCCCCGTATCCCCATCTCCCCCCCGTGTCCCCATCTCCCCCCGTGTCCCCATCTCTCCCCCCCCCGTGTCCCCATCTCCCCCCGTGTCCCCATCTCCCCCAACCCCGTATCCCCATCTCCCCCCCGTGTCCCCATCTCCCCCCGTATCCCCATCTCCCCCCATGTCCCCATCTCACCACCGTGTCCCCATCTCCCCCCGTGTCCCCATCTCCCCCAACCCCATGTCCCCATCTCCCCCCCGTGTCCCCATCTCCCCGCGTGTCCCCATCTACCCCCCATTTCCCCATCTACCCCCCATTTCCCCATCTCCCCCCCCATGTCCCCATCTCCCCCCCCCATGTCCCCCTCTCCCCCCCCATGTCCCCGTGTCCCCATCTCCCCCCCCCCCCCCGTGTCCCCATCTCCCCCCGTGTCCCCATCTCCCCCAACCCCGTATCCCCATCTCCCCCCCGTGTCCCCATCTCCCCCCGTATCCCCATCTCCCCCCATGTCCCCATCTCCCCACCGTGTACTCATCTCCCCCCGTGTCCCAATCTCCCCCAACCCCATATCCCCATCTCCCCCCCGTGTCCCCATCTCCCCCCGTGTCCCCATCTCCCCCAACCCCGTATCCCCATCTCCCCCCCGTGTCCCCATCTCCCCGCGTGTCCCCATCTACCCCCCATTTCCCCATCTCCCCCCCATTTCCCCATCTCCCCCCCATGTCCCCATCTCCCCCCCCATGTTCCCATCTCCCCCCCGTGTCCCCCTCTCCCCCCCGTGTCCCCATCTCCCCCCCCCCCGTGTCCCCATCTCCCCCCATGTCCCAATCTCCCCCCGTGTCCCCATCTCCCCCCCGTGTCCCCATCTCCCCCCCGTGTCCCCATCTCCCCCCCGAGTCCCAATCTCCCCCCGTGTCCCCATCTCCCCCCGTGTCCCCATCTCCCCCCCGTGTCCCCATCTCCCCCCCGAGTCCCAATCTCCCCCCGTGTCCCCATCTCACCCCATGTGCCCATCTCCCCCCCGTGTCCCCATCTCCCCCTGTGTCCCCATCTCCCCCTGTGTCCCCATCTCCCCCCCCCCGTGTCCCCATCTCCCCGCGTATCCCCATCTACCCCCTATTTCCCCATCCCCCCCCCGTGTCCCCATCTCCCCCGCGTGTCCCTATCTCCCCCCCGTGTCCCCATCTCCCCCCCGTGTCCCCATCTCCCCCCGTGTCCCCATCTCCCCCCCCCATGTCCTCATCTCTCCGCGTATCCCCATCTACCCCCTATTTCCCCATCCCCCCCGTGTCCCCATCTCCCCCCCGTGTCCCCATCTCCCCCCCGTGTCCCCATCTCCCCCCGTGTCCCCATCTCCCCCCCCCGTGTCCCCATCTCCCTCCCGTGTCCCCATCTCCCCGCGTGTCCCCATCTACCCCCCATTTCCCCATCTCCCCCCCATTTCCCCATCTCCCCCCCATGTCCCCATCTCCCCCCCCCATGTTCCCATCTCCCCCCCGTGTCCCCCTCTCCCCCCCGTGTCCCCATCTCCCCCCCCCGTGTCCCCATCTCCCTCCCGTGTCCCCATCTCCCCGCGTGTCCCCATCTACCCCCCATTTCCCCATCTCCCCCCCATTTCCCCATCTCCCCCCCATGTCCCCATCTCCCCCCCCCATGTTCCCATCTCCCCCCCGTGTCCCCCTCTCCCCCCCGTGTCCCCATCTCCCCCCCCCGTGTCCCCATCTCCCCCCATGTCCCAATCTCCCCCCGTGTCCCCATCTCCCCCCCGTGTCCCCATCTCCCCCCGTGTCCCCATCTCCCCCCCCCGTGTCCCCATCTCCCCCCCGTGTCCCCATCCCCCCCGTGTCCCCATCTTCTCCCCGTGTCCCCATCTCCACCCGTGTCCCCATCTCCCCCCCGTGTCCCCATCTCCCCCCATGTGCCCATCTCCCCCGCGTGTCCCTATCCCCCCCCCGTGTCCCCATCTCCCCCCATGTCCCCATCTCCCCCCGTGTCCCCATCTCACCCCCCCCGTGTCCCCATCTCCCCCCCGTGTCCCCATCTCCCCCCGTGTCCCCATCTCCCCCCCGTGTCCTCATCTCTCCGCGTATCCCCATCTACCCCCTATTTCCCCATCCCCCCCGTGTCCCCATCTCCCCCCCGTGTCCCCATCTCCCCCCCCGTGTCCCCATCCCCCCCCGTGTCCCCATCTCTCCCCCCGTGTCCCCATCTCTCCCCCGTGTCCCCATCTCCCCCCCCGTGTCCCCATCTCCCCCCGTGTCCCCATCTCCCCCCCCCCGTGTCCCCATCTCCCCCCCGTGTCCCCATCTCCCCCCATGTGCCCATCTCCCCCCCGTGTCCCCATCTCCCCCCCGTGTCCCCATCTCCCCCCCGTGTCCCCATCTCCCCCCGTGTCCCCATCTCCCCCCCATGTCCCCATCTCCCCCTGTGTCCCCATCTCCCCCCCGTGTCCCTATCTCCCCCCCATGTCCCCATCTCCCCCCATGTCCCCATCTCCCCCCGTGTCCCCATCTCCCCCCCCGTGTCCCCATCTCCCCCCGTGTCCCCATCTCTCCCCCCGTGTCCCCATATCCTCCCCCGTGTCCCCATCTCCCCCCGTGTCCCCATCTCCCCTCCCCCCGTGTCCCCATCTCCCCTCCCCCCCGTGTCCCCATCTTCTCCCCGTGTCCCCATCTCCCCCCGTGTCCCCATCTTCTCCCCGTGTCACCATCTCCCCCCGTGTCCCCATCGCCCCTCCCCCCGTGTCCCCATCTCCCCCCCGTGTCCCCATCTCCCCCCGTGTCCCCATCTTCTCCCCGTGTCCCTATCTCCCCCCCATGTCCCCATCTCCCCCCATGTCCCCATCTCCCCCCGTGTCCCCATCTCCCCCCCCGTGTCCCCATCTCCCCCCGTGTCCCCATCTCTCCCCCCGTGTCCCCATCTCCCCCCCCGTGTCCCCATCTCCCCCCGTGTCCCCATCTCTCCCCCCGTGTCCCCATCTCCCCCCCCATGTCCCCATCTCCCCCCGTGTCCCCATATCCTCCCCCGTGTCCCCATCTCCCCCCGTGTCCCCATCTCCCCTCCCCCCGTGTCCCCATCTCCCCTCCCCCCCGTGTCCCCATCTTCTCCCCGTGTCCCCATCTCCCCCCGTGTCCCCATCTTCTCCCCGTGTCACCATCTCCCCCCGTGTCCCCATCGCCCCTCCCCCCGTGTCCCCATCTCCCCCCCGTGTCCCCATCTCCCCCCGTGTCCCCATCTCCCCCCGTGTCCCCATCTTCCCCCGTGTCCCCATCTCCCCCCCGTGTCCCCATCTCCCCCCGTGTCCCCATCTTCCCCCGTGTCCCCATCTCCCCCGCGTGTCCCCATCTCCCCCCATGTCCCCATCCCCCCCCCCCCCGTGTCCCCATCTCCCCCTCCCCCCCGTGTCCCCATCTCCCCCCCGTGTCCCCATCTTCCCCCCCCCACGTGTCCCCATCTCCCCCGTGTCCCCATCTCCCCCCCCCCCACGTGTCCCCATCTCCCCCCCATGTCCCCATCTCCCCCCCGTGTCCCCATCTCCCCTCCCCCCGTGTCCCCATCTCCCCTCCCCCCGTGTCCCCATCTCCCCCCCCCGTGTCCCCATCTCCCCTCCCCCTGTGTCCCCATCTCCCCTCCCCCCGTGTCCCCATCTCCCCCCGTGTCCCCATATCCCCTCCCCCCGTGTCCCCATCTCCCCTCCCCCCGTGTCCCCATCTCCCCCCGTGTCCCCATCTCCCCTCCCCCCGTGTCCCCATCTCCCCTCCCCCCGTGTCCCCATCTCCCCCCGTGTCCCCACCTCCCCCCGTGTCCCCATCTCCCCCCCGTGTCCCCATCTCCCCCCCGGTGTCCCCATCTCCCCCCGTGTCCCCATCTCCCCCCCGTGTCCCCATCTCCCCCCCGTGTCCCCATCCCCCCCGTGTCCCCATCTCCCCTCCCCCCGTGTCCCCATCTCCCCTCCCCCCGTGTCCCCATCTCCCCCCGTGTCCCCATCTCCCCCCCGTGTCCCCATCTCCCCCCGTGTCCCCATCTCCCCCCGTGTCCCCATCTCTCCCCTGTGTCCCCATCTCCCCCCCATGTCTCCATCTCTCCCCCCCCCCCCGTGTCCCCATCTCCCCCCCCCCCCGCCGTGTCCCCATCTCCCCCCATGTCCCCATCTCCCCCCCATGTCCCCATCTCCCCCCCGGTGTCCCCATCTCCCCCCCGTGTCCCCATCCCCCCCGTGTCCCCATCTCCCCTCCCCCCGTGTCCCCATCTCCCCTCCCCCCGTGTCCCCATCTCCCCCCGTGTCCCCATCTCCCCCCCGTGTCCCCATCTCCCCCCCGTGTCCCCATCTCCCCTCCCCCCGTGTTCCCATCTCCCCTCCCCCCGTGTCCCCATCTCCCCCCGTGTCCCCATCTCCCCCCGTGTCCCCATCTCCCCCCGTGTCCCCATCTCTCCCCTGTGTCCCCATCTCCCCCCCATGTCTCCATCTCTCCCCCCCCCCGTGTCCCCATCTCCCCCCCCCCCGCCGTGTCCCCATCTCCCCCCATGTCCCCATCTCCCCCCCATGTCCCCATCTACCCCCCGTGTCCCCATCTCCCCCCCCGTGTCCCCATCTCCCCCCCGTGTCCCCATCCCCCCCCGTGTCCCCATCTCCCCCCCCCGCCGTGTCCCCATCTCCCCCCATGTCCCCATCTCCCCCCCCATGTCCCCATCTCCCCCCCGTGTCCCCATCTCTCCCCCCCGTGTCCCCATCCCCCCCCCCCCCCGTGTCCCCATCTCCACCTCCCCCACCGTGTCCCCATCTCCCCTCCCATGTCCCCATCTCCCCCCCCATGTCCCCATCTCCCCCCTTGCCAGTCTCTCATTGACCTGTCCCCTGCCAGTCTCTCGATGCCCGGTGGCCTGCCCAGTGTGATTGTGCTTTTGTCTGGTCAGGATGTATTTTCGAATATCCAAGATGGCTGCCTCTCCTTGAGAAGGTCGGTGTGGTGAACTGTGACTTACTGTACACGGTGGCTGGAGCCATGGCTCTCCATCAATCTGCATTGGCAGCAGCTGCTTTGTCCTGACAGAGAGAGAGAGAGAGAGACACATACAAGGGCAAAGGTGAGCTGCCTTCATCAATGCAGCGACCAGAGATTGTGGGCCCGTGCGCTATTGGCCGCACAGCGCTCTCATTCCCGAGCGTCACTCTCACCTGATGATGACGTCAGAACATTGAGCCAATCGTTTCCCAGCACTCTTCAGGCCTGCGTAAATCTGCCCCATTTCAATCGCTCCTTCCAGGCCGACCACTTCCAGCAGCTTATCACTCAACTCTGCCAGGAGAAATACAACAGTCACGTCTCACAAGGATCCAACGTATCCCTCCCTTCCCAGAAACCCTCACACCTCTGCCTCCAACTGACACCGAGGCCTAATCCTGGTGGGGACTATGTGTGTTGCATAGCTGGGGAATACCTGTCCATCTTTGGCAGAGGCAATCCCGGAGGGTCATCAGTGAGAGGTTTGGGGCATGTGCCATGACCCTGTGACCTCTAATCACATGCAACACTCAGGCAACTCCCAGGACAAAGCAACATCACATCCACTCCCTCTCCCACCGACGCTCAGTAACAGCAGTGTGTACCATCTACAAGATGCCCTGCAGAAACTCACCAAAGATCCTCAGGCAGCACCTTCCAAACCCACGGCCACTTCCATCTAGAAGCACAAGGGCAGCAGAGACATGGGAACACCACCCCCTGCAAGTTCCCCTCCGAGCCCCTCACCATCCTGACTTGGAAATATATCGCCGTTCCTTCAGTGTCACTGGGAACAGAATCCTGGAATTCCCTCCCTCAGGGCATTGTGGGTCAACCCACAGCACATGGACTGCAGCGGTTCAAGATGGCAGCTCACCCCCACCTTCTCAAGGGGGGCAACGAGGGACGGGGTAATAAATACTGGGCCCAGCCTGTGACTCCCACGTCCTACAAGTAGATTTGAAAAAGTAGTGCTGCATTAATTTATCACAGTTGGATGGCTTTTGGGAGCGGCAGCTGGTGGGGAGGACATCTGGGGTCCGGACGGAAGGGAATCGAAGGGAGCGGGGAACAGAGTGGGTGTGGACTGCTTTGTGAGGGTGGCTGGGTGAATGTAGAGACGGCAGGACCCTTAATCTCCATGAGTTGGTTGTCAGCAGTGGATCCCTTCCATCCCTCTGAGACAGAAGCCAGGGACCGGCCTGGAACCAATCCCGCTCCCTGTGCATTGGGATCCCAGCCAGAGGTCACTGGGTTATAGCTGCTCCACTGTCAGGTGAAGTCACTGTCTGAACTCAGACACGTGTACACAGTCGCCAAAGATCTCTCTCCACATTCCAGACTGGGGTCTCTCTCTCTCTCTCTCTCTGCTCTAGATGTCAGAGTCATGTTGTGGCTTCGAGTCCAAGCTGGGACCAGGGGGCTAATGTCTCTGGGAACATGGGTTTGAGTCCCACCCTATTGGCTGCTAGACATTCAGTTCAATGAATAAGTGTCGCAGTGAAAGCTACTCTAATGGTGAACATGGCACCAGCCAGAGTTGGTGGCATCTGTTTACTGCTGGAAGTCTGTTCAATGGAGAGGAACTCCATAATTCAGTAAGTTTTAACTTATGGATAAGGATAAGAGTACCCCACAATTGGAATTACTACACTGGGGGAAGGCGAGCTATGACTGTATTAGGCAGTAGATAGGGGAGGATGGCTGTTTGAGGGTAAATCCACATCTGACATGTGGGAATCCTCGCAAGGCCGGTTGGTTAGAGTTCAGGACACAGTCTGTTCCCGTGAAACTGAAGGATAAGGATGGCATGATACAGGAAGCTAGGATGACAAGAGAAATTGTGAGCTTCGTCAACCAGAATAAGAAAGGCAGATGTGAGGTTTAGGAACCTGAGGACAGACACAGCCCTGGAAGAATATGAGGAGTTATAAAGCGCTAAAAAGGGGCCATGAAATATCTTCGGCATACAAGATTAAAGATAATCCCAAGGTGTTTCGTACATGTATAAGGGGCAAGAGGGTAGACCGAGAAACTCAAGGACAAACGAGGGAATGTAACTGGAGGGTAGTGACTGAGGGCCTTAACAAATACTTTGTATCAGTATTTACAAAGGAGCAGGACCTCTGGATGGTGAGTCAAGAGAGGGGCGTGTTGATAATTCTTGGGAATGTTGTTATGAAAAAAGGAGAAGTTGTTGGGTGTTTTAAAAAGCATTAGGGTAGGACCCGATGGGATTGGAGGGAGTGACAGAGGTAATTGATGAGGCCAGGGTGGTGGATGCTGTCTATATGGACTTTAGCAAGCTCCATCATGGTGAAGTCACACGGGATCCGTGGTGAGTTGATAAAATGGATCCAGAACTGGCTTAGTCGTAGAAGACAGAGAGTAGTGATGGAGGAGTGTTTTTCAGACTGGAGCTCTATGACCAGTGGTGTTCTGCAGGGATCAGTGCTGAGACCCCTGTTGTTTGTAATAGATATAATGATTTGGAGGAAAGTGTAGGTGGCCTGATTAGTAAGTTTGCAGGCAACCCAAACATCACAGATACTGAGGAAGATTGCCAGATGGTGCAGCAGGAGACTTGGGGGGAGAAGTAGCTGATGGAGTTTAATCCAGACAAATGCGAGGTGTTTTTTTTAGATTACTTACAGTGTGGAAACAGGCCCTTCGGCCCAACAAGTCCACACTGACCCGCCGAAGCGCGACCCACCCAGACCCATTCCTCTACATTTACCCCTTCACCTTACACTACGGGCAATTTACCTAACCTGCACATCTTTGGACTGTGCGAGGAAACCGGAGCACCCGGAGGAAACCCACGCAGACACGGGGAGAACGTGCAAACTCCACACAGAGAGTCGCCTGAGGCGGGAATTGAACCCGGGTCTCTGGCGCTGAGGCAGCAGTGCTAACCACGAACTAAATGATGAGAGGCCTGGATAGAATGAATAGTCAGTCTTTTTCCCAGGGTAGGGGACAGAGGTTTAAGGTAAAAGGGAGTAAGTTTAAAGGAGATGTGATAGGCAGTTTGTTTGCACACAGAGGGTGGTCAGTGCCTGGAATGTGCTGCCAGGGGAAGATGGAGGAGATGAATCCATTCGCAATGTTTCCGAGGTATCTGGACAGATTCATGACCAGGCAGGGAATAGAAGGCGAGGGACTGTGTGGAGGTGAATGGGGTTTAGTTTAGGAAGGAGTCATATGTCAGCACAGTCGTGGTGGGCCAAAGGGCCTGTCCCTGTGCTGTACTGTTCTTCGACTCTTAACTGCCACCAGAAATGGCTGAACTGAGGCAGGTGAGTCGGGCCTAGTATGTGAGTCAGGGAGAGCACACCTCCTCAGCCTCTCCACTCCATCAGCCACCTTTCTTGCAAACACCTTGTCTGACCGAAAATCATTCAATTCTTCTCAGCCTCGAAAGCTCCGAGACCTGCTCGTGTCTCGAGCTTCGAGAGGGAGGGAGCTGCAGATTTCCGTGAGCCTGTTGTCTGGAGACGTTATGTCCTGGTCTCTCTCCTGAACAGCCCCGGTGTCATTTTAAGATGATGTCCCCTCACCCTTGACTCCCCTGCCCAAAGAAACTATTCCTTTGTATCTACACTGTCGGATCACTTGAGCGGTTTAACCACAGAGTAGGAGAACTACCTCGATGGCTGTCAACTCTCCGTCTCTGCCTTCTCTTGGGCTCAGGTTGCCACGGTTACCCACCTTGCATGCACGACTTGAGGGCCTCGGAGTCGGTTATCGCTGCGTACGTTTTGTTCGGCAAGGCCTTGTTTTCTTTCTTGTTTTCGCCCCACAGGTTGGAGCCGCCGTGCATGCTGGGAATGTTGAGGATGGCGATTCCCTCCAGGGACAGGGTGCTCAAGTCCAAGAGGGCCCCACAGCACTGCCACAAGCCAAAAAAAAAAAAGGTCAGCCACACATCTCCGGACCAGAAAGGTCACAGGCCTCGACAGAGGAAGGGGAGATGCTCACCACATGCCAACTTCCCACTTGTCACCTGAAGCACTTTGTTACAAAGAACAGTACAGCACAGGAACAGGCCATTCGACCCTCCAAACCCGCACTGACACATGTTGCCCTTCCTTACTAAAACTGCCTTCATTTACAGGATCCATATCCCTCTATTCCCTTCCTATTCATGTATTTGTCCGGGTGCTTCCTGAATGCTGTTATTGTGTCTGCTTCCACCATCTTCCCTGGCAACACGCTCCAGGCAATCGCCAGCCTTTGTGTGAAAAACTTGCCTCACACAGTTCTTTTAACCCCCCCCACCCCTCCCCTCACCCCTTGAACCTGTGTCCCTTAGTAACTGACCCCTCCACTCTGGGAAAAAGCCTCATACTTCCCACTCTATCCATGCCGTTCACAATCTTATAAACTTCGATCAGGTCGCTCCCTCAACCTCCTGTGTTCCAGTGAACACAATCCCAGTCTCGCCAACCTTCCTTCATAAACAAACAACCGTGCCCATACCAGGCAACATCCTGGTAAACTGTGTCTGTACCCTCTCCAAAGCATCCGCATCCTTCTGGCCGTGTGGTGACCAGAACTGGACACAATATTCCAAGTGGGGCCTAACTAAAGTACTATAAAGCTGCAGCAGAACTTGTCTATACTCAAAGAGCGTGGTGCTGGAAAAGCACAGCAGGTCAGGCAGTGTCTGAGGAGCAGGAGAGTTGATGTTTTGAGCATAAACCTGATGAAGGGATTATGCCCGAAATGTTGATTCTCCTGCCCCTCAGATGCTGCCTGACCTGCTGTGCTTTTCCAGCACCACCCTCTCGACTCATCTCCAGCATCTGCAGTGCTCACTTTCTCTCTATATTCAGTGCCCCCAGGCATGGCAAAGGCCTCTATTTTAACTCCCTTATCTACCTGCATTGCCATCTTCACTGATCTGTGGGCTGGCACAGGTGGTGGCCATGGCCGAATTGGTAGAAAGTGTGGCAGATCTGCGCAACTTCACACCAGTTCGAAAGTCTGTCGTGAAGGGGCACGTTAATTGTCGAGCTCTAGTTGCAAGTACAAACAGCTTTAGCTCCCACCATGTTTGCGACCAGTCAACGGGCAACCTGATGCCCATTCGTACCAGGCCCTGTCGCAGGCCGCTCTGAAGCCCAGACAGGAAGC
Organism: Chiloscyllium plagiosum; assembly: GCF_037043375.1. NCBI lineage: Eukaryota > Metazoa > Chordata > Chondrichthyes > Orectolobiformes > Hemiscylliidae > Chiloscyllium > Chiloscyllium plagiosum. The sequence continues at coordinate 13,410,096 of NW_028270191.1, read as the reverse complement.
TGCCAGTCAGCGCAACACGGTAGGACGATAGAGCGAAGAATTGAGGTCTGCCAGTTGCCCACTCGTGCCAGTGTGCCCTTCTTTCTCCCACCCTGAACCCTTTCCCCAGGGAGCAGCGCTGGATGTGGACTCACTCACTTCGATCTCCAACACGTCCTGTAGGTTCTTGCAAGTGGCCGAGACGGTTTCTGAGGTAGCGAACTCAAAATACCACAGTTTGTTCTTCACCCTTTCGAAAGGAGACAACCAGAGCTTGGCATCAGTCGAGGATTGTGGGATAGCAGTTAGAAAGACACGCTCAGTCGTCACTTCAACTGAGATGCCAGTGTTGAGGGGCATTTTGTTGAAGCATGCCAGGGAGTCGAGGGAAGGATATTAGCAAGCTGCAGAGGGCGGGGAAGAGATTTCCCAGGATGGTGCTGGGGACAGAAGGAATGACTTCTAAAGAAAGGCTGCATAGCCTGAACATTTGTTCACAATGTTTAAAATATATATGGATAAGGACCGGATAGGGGGGATATGGGCCAGGAGCAGGCAGGTGGGTGTAGATTAGTTTGGGGATGATGGTCGGCATGGACAGGCTGGACCGAAGGGTCTGTTTCCATGCTGTCTGGTGAAGACACATTAGGGCACATGGGATTGGGGATTCTGTACAAGCATGGATTAAGGAATACCAGGGACATGAAGGACAGATCCACAGACCATGTTCAGAGCCTGTTTAATGTGCATGATTCATGTTCAAGCACATCAGAAGTCAAGCAGGTAAAAAATGAGGTGTTACTGGTTAGTGAGTCAGTCAGTGAGATAGACATTCTCTTTACAAGGAGTTAACATCGGACCCCAGCAGCAACCGCCCAAGTGATGGGGACATCAGGGGTGCAGATTGGCCTGCACTTCCGCACAGGCTGTGGGCCTCACTCCCCACCCCCGCACCATGACACACACCTCACTCCCCCTCCACTCACACATCACTCCCCCACAACACACACACCTCATTCCCCCCTGACACACACCTCACTCCCACCCCACACACACACACACCTCACTCCACCCCCACACACACCTCACTCCCCCCTGACACACACCTCACTCCCCCCACACACACCTCACTCCCCCCCACACACACCTCACTCCCACCCCACACACACCTCACTCCCACCCCACACACACCTCACTCCCACCCCACACACACACACACACACCTCACTCCACCCCCACACACACCTCACTCCCCCCTGACACACACCTCACTCCCCCTCCACTCACACCTCACTCCCCCGCAACACACACACCTCACTCCCCCTCCACACACATACCTCACTCCCCCCACACACACCTCACTCCCCCCCCCACACACACCTCACTCCCCCCCACACACACCTCACTTCCCCCCCACACACACCTCACTCCCCCCCCACACACACCTCACTCCCCCCCCACACACACCTCACTCCCCCCACACACACCTCACTCCCCCTCCACACACATACCTCACTCCCCCCACACACACCTCACTCCCCCTCCACACACATACCTCACTCCCCCCACACACACCTCACTCCCCCCACATAGACCTCACTCCCCCCCACACACACCTCACTCCCCCTCCACACACACACCTCACTCCCCCCCACACACACCTCACTCCCCCCTGACACACACCTCACTCCCCCCCCACACACACACACCTCACTCCCCCCCCACACACACCTCACTCCCCCCCACACACACCTCACTCCCCCCCCACACACACCTCACTCCACCCGCACACACACCTCACTCCCCCCCCACACACACACACCTCACTCCCCCCCCACACACACCTCACTCCCCCCCACACACACCTCACTCCCCCCCCACACACACCTCACTCCCCCCCACACACACCTCATTCCCCCCCCACACACACACCTCACTCCACCCCCACACACACCTCACTCCCCCCTACACACACACCTCACTCCCCCTCCACACACACACACCTCACTCCCCCCCCACACACACCTCACTCCCCCCCACACACACCTCACTCCCCCCCCACACACACCTCACTCCACCCGCACACACACCTCACTCCCCCCTACACACACACACCTCACTCCCCCTCCACACACACACACCTCACTCCCCCCCCCCACACACACCTCACTCCCCCCCCACACACACCTCACTCCCCCCCCCACACACACCTCACTCCACCCGCACACACACCTCACTCCCCCCCCACACACACACCTCACTCCCCCCCCACACACACCTCACTCCCCCCCCCACACACACCTCACTCCACCCGCACACACACCTCACTCCCCCCCCACACACACACACCTCACTCCACCCCCCACACCCACCTCACTCCACCCGCACACACACCTCACTCCCCCCCCCGCACACACACACCTCACTCCCCCCCCACACACACACCTCACTCCCCCCACACACACACACCTCACTCCCCCCCCCACACACACACCTCACTCCCCCCCCACACACACACCTCACTCCCCCCCCACACACACACACCTCACTCCCCCCCCACACACACACCTCACTCCCCCCCCACACACACACCTCACTCCCCCCCCACACACACACACCTCACTCCCCCCCCACACACACACCTCACTCCACCCGCACACACCTCACTCCCCCCCACACACACCTCACTCCCCCCACACACACCTCACTCCCCCCCACACACACACCTCACTCCCCCCCACACACACCTCACTCCCTGCCACACACACCTCGCTCCCCCCCACACACACACCTCACTCCCCCCTACACACAGACCTCACTCCCCCCTACACACACACCTCACTCCCCCCCACACACACACCTCACTCCCCCCTACACACAGACCTCACTCCCCCCCCACACACACCTCACTCCCCCCCACACACACACACCTCACTCGCCCCCACACACACCTCACTCCACCCGCACACACACACACCTCACTCCCCCCCACACACACACACACCTCACTCCCCCCCACACACACACCTCACTCCCCCCCACACACACACCTCACTCCCCCCCCCACACACACACCTCACTCCCCCCCACACACACACCTCACTCCCCCCCACACACACACCTCACTCCCCCCCCCACACACACACCTCACTCCCCCCCACACACACACCTCACTCCCCCCCCACACACACACCTCACTCCCCCCACACACACACCTCACTCCCCCCCCACACACACACCTCACTCCCCCCCACACACACCTCACTCCCCCACCACACACACCTCACTCCACCCGCACACGCACACCTCACTCCCCCCACACACACCTCACTCCCCCCCCACACACCTCACTCCCCCCCACACACACACCTCACTCCCCCCCCACACACACACACCTCACTCCCCCCCACACACACACCTCACTCCCCCCCACACACACCTCACTCCCCCCCACACACACACCTCACTCCCCCCCACACACACCTCACTCCCCGCCACACACACCTCACTCCCCCCCACACACACCTCACTCCACCCGCACACACACCTCACTCCCCCCCCACACACACACACCTCACTCCCCCACCACACACACCTCACTCCACCCGCACCCGCACACCTCACTCCCCGCCACACACACCTCACTCCCCCCCCACACACCTCACTCCCCCCCACACACACACCTCACTCCCCCCCCACACACACACACCTCACTCCCCCCCACACACACACCTCACTCCCCCCCACACACACCTCACTCCCCCCCACACACACACCTCACTCCCCCCCACACACACCTCACTCCCCGCCACACACACCTCACTCCCCCCCACACACACCTCACTCCACCCGCACACACACCTCACTCCCCCCCCCGCACACACACACCTCACTCCCCCCCCACACACACACCTCACTCCCCCCACACACACACCTCACTCCCCCCCCCACACACACACCTCACTCCCCCCCCACACACACACCTCACTCCCCCCCCACACACACACACCTCACTCCCCCCCCACACACACACCTCACTCCCCCCCCACACACACACCTCACTCCCCCCCCACACACACACACCTCACTCCCCCCCCACACACACACCTCACTCCACCCGCACACACCTCACTCCCCCCCACACACACACCTCACTCCCCCCACACACACCTCACTCCCCCCCACACACACACCTCACTCCCCGCCACACACACCTCACTCCCTGCCACACACACCTCGCTCCCCCCCCCACACACACCTCACTCCCCCCCACACACACCTCGCTCCCCCCCACACACACACCTCACTCCCCCCTACACACAGACCTCACTCCCCCCTACACACACACCTCACTCCCCCCCACACACACACCTCACTCCCCCCTACACACAGACCTCACTCCCCCCCACACACACCTCACTCCCCCCCACACACACACACCTCACTCGCCCCCACACACACCTCACTCCACCCGCACACACACACACCTCACTCCCCCCCACACACACACACACCTCACTCCCCCCCACACACACACCTCACTCCCCCCCACACACACACCTCACTCCCCCCCCCACACACACACCTCACTCCCCCCACACACACACCTCACTCCCCCCCCACACACACACCTCACTCCCCCCCCACACACACACCTCACTCCCCCCACACACACACCTCACTCCCCCCCCACACACACACCTCACTCCCCCCCACACACACCTCACTCCCCCACCACACACACCTCACTCCACCCGCACACGCACACCTCACTCCCCCCACACACACCTCACTCCCCCCCCACACACCTCACTCCCCCCCACACACACACCTCACTCCCCCCCCACACACACACACCTCACTCCCCCCCACACACACACCTCACTCCCCCCCACACACACCTCACTCCCCCCACACACACACCTCACTCCCCCCCACACACACCTCACTCCCCGCCACACACACCTCACTCCCCCCCACACACACCTCACTCCCCCCCACACACACCTCACTCCCCGCCACACACACCTCGCTCCCCCCCCACACACACCTCACTCCCCCCCACACACACCTCACTCCCCGCCACACACACCTCACTCCCCCCCACACACACCTCACTCCCCCCCACACACACCTCACTCCCCGCCACACACACCTCGCTCCCCCCCCACACACACCTCACTCCCCCCCACACACACACCTCACTCCCCCCTACACACAGACCTCACTCCCCCCCCACACACACCTCACTCACCCCCACACACACACACCTCACTCCCCCCCACACACACCTCACTCGCCCCCACACACACCTCACTCCCCCTACACACACCTCACTCCACCCGCACACACACACACCTCACTCCCCCCCACACACACACACCTCACTCCCCCCCACACACACACACCTCACTCCCCCCCCCACACACACCTCACTCACCCCCACACACACACACCTCACTCGCCCCCACACACACCTCACTCGCCCCCACACACACCTCACTCCCCCTACACACACCTCACTCCACCCGCACACACACACACCTCACTCCCCCCCACACACACACCTCACTCCCCCCCACACACACACCTCACTCCCCCCCACACACACACCTCACTCCCCCCCCACACACACTCCTCATTCCCCCCACACATACACCTCACTCCCCCCCACACACACCTCACTCCCCCCCACACACACCTCACTCCCCCCCACACACACCTCACTCCCCCCCACACACACTCCTCATTCCCCCCACACACACACTCCTCATTCCCCCCACACACACACCTCACTCCCCCCCACACACACCTCACTCCCCCCCACACACACCTCACTCCCCCCCACACACACACCTCACTCCCCCCCCACACACACTCCTCATTCCCCCCACACACACACCTCACTCCCCCCCACACACACACCTCACTCCCCCCCACACACACCTCACTCCCCCCCACACACACACCTCACTCCCCCCCACACACACCTCACTCCCCCCCACACACACCTCACTCCCCCCTACACACACCTCACTCCCCCCCCACACACACTCCTCATTCCCCCCACACACACACCTCACTCCCCCCCACACACACACCTCACTCCCCCCCACACACACCTCACTCCCCCCACACACACACCTCACTCCCCCCCACACACACCTCACTCCCCCCCACACACACCTCACTCCCCCCTACACACACCTCACTCCCCCCCCACACACACTCCTCACCCCCCCACACACACACCTCACTCCCCCCCACACACACACCTCACTCCCCCCCCACACACACTCCTCATTCCCCCCCCACACACACCTCACTCCCCCCCACACACACCTCACTCCCCCCCACACACACACCTCACTCCCCCCCCACACACACTCCTCATTCCCCCCCCACACACACCTCACTCCCCCCCACACACACCTCACTCCCCCCTACACACACCTCACTCCCCCCCCACACACACTCCTCATTCCCCCCACACACACACCTCACTCCCCCCCACACACACACCTCACTCCCCCCCCCACACACACACCTCACTCCCCCCCACACACACTCCTCACTCCCCCCCACACACACACCTCACTCCCCCCCCACACACACACCTCACTCCCCTCCCACACACACCTCACTCCCCCCCACACACACTCCTCACTCCCCCCCCACACACACACCTCACTCCCCCCCCACACACACACCTCACTCCCCCCCCTACACACACACACCTCACTCCCCCCCCACACACACACCTCACTCCCCCCCCACACACACACCTCACTCCCCCCCACACACACACCTCACTCCCCCCCACACACACCTCACTCCCCCCCCACACACACACCTCACTCCCCCCCGCACACACACCTCACTCCCCCCCACACACTAACCTCACTCCCCCCCACACACACACCTCACTCCCCCCACACACACCTCACTCCCCCCACACACACCTCACTCCCCCACACACACCTCACTCCACCCGCACACACACACACCTCACTCCCCCTACACACACCTCACTCCCCCACACACTCCTCACTCCCCCCCCACACACACTCCTCACTCCCCCTACACACACCTCACTCCCCCCCACACACACCTCACTCCCCCTACACACACCTCAATCCACCCGCACACACACACACCTCACTCCCCCCCACACACACACACCTCACTCCCCCTACACACACACCTCACTCCCCCTACACACACACCTCACTCCCCCCCCACACACACACCTCACTCCCCCCCCACACACACACCTCACTCCCCCCCCACACACACACCTCACTCCCCCCCACACACACACACCTCACTCCCCCCCCCACACACACACCTCACTCCCCCCCACACACACACCTCACTCCCCCTACACACACCTCACTCCCCCCCCACACACACACCTCACTCCCCCCCACACACACACCTCACTCCCCCCACACACACCTCACTCCCCCCCCACACACACACCTCACTCCCCCCACACACACCTCACTCCCCCCCCACACACACACCTCACTCCCCCCCCACACACACCTCACTCCCCCCCACACACACCTCACTCCCCCCCCACACACACACCTCACTCACCCCCACACACACCTCACTCCACCCGCACACACCTCACTCCCCCCCACACACACCTCACTCCCCCCCACACACCTCACTCCCCCCCCACACACACCTCACTCCCCCACACACACACCTCACTCCCCCCCCACACACACCTCACTCCCCCCACACACACCTCACTCCCCCCCACACACACCTCACTCCCCCCCACACACACCTCACTCCCCCCCACACACCTCACTCCCCTCCCACACACACCTCACTCCCCTCCCACACACACCTCACTCCCCCCACACACACCTCACTCCACCCGCACACACCTCACTCCCCCCCACACACACCTCACTCCCCCCCCACACACCTCACTCCCCCCCACACACACCTCACTCCCCCCACACACACCTCACTCCCCCCACACACACCTCACTCCACCCGCACACACCTCACTCCCCCCCACACACACACCTCACTCCCTCCCCACACACACCTCACTCACCCCCACACACACCTCACTCCACCCGCACACACCTCACTCCCCCCCACACACACCTCACTCCCCCCCCACACACCTCACTCCCCCCCACACACACCTCACTCCCCCCCCACACACACCTCACTCCCCTCCCACACACACCTCACTCCCCTCCCACACACACCTCACTCCCTCCCCACACACACCTCACTCCCCCCCCACACACACCTCACTCCCCCCCACACACACCTCACTCACCCCACACACACACACCTCACTCCCCCCCACACACACCTCACTCCACCCGCACACACACCTCACTCCCCCCCACACACACCTCACTCCACCCGCACACACACCCTACTCCCCCCCACACACACCTCACTCCCCCCCACACACACCTCACTCCACCCGCACACACACCTCACTCCCCCCCACACACACACCTCACTCCCCCCCACACACACCTCACTCCACCCGCACACACACCCTACTCCCCCCCACACACACCTCACTCCCCCCCACACACACCTCACTCCACCCGCACACACACCTCACTCCCCCCCCACACACACCTCACTCCCCCCCACACACACCTCACTCCCCCACACACACACACCTCACTCCCCCCACACACACCTCACTCCCCCCCCACACACACCTCACTCCCCCACACACACACACCTCACTCCCCCCACACACACCTCACTCCCCCCCACACACACCTCACTCCACCCGCACACACACCCTACTCCCCCCCACACACACCTCACTCCCCCCCACACACACCTCACTCCACCCGCACACACACCTCACTCCCCCCCCACACACACCTCACTCCCCCCCACACACACCCACCCCCCCCCCCCACACACACCTCACTCCCCCCACACACACCTCACTCCCCCCCCACACACACCTCACTCCCCCCCCACACACACCTCACTCCCCCACACACACACACCTCACTCCCCCCACACACACCTCACTCCCCCCCACACACACCTCACTCCCCCACACACACACACCTCACTCCCCCCACACACACCTCACTCCCCCCCCACACACACCTCACTCCCCCCCCACACACCTCACTCCCCCCCACACACACCTCACTCCCCCACACACACACACCTCACTCCCCCCACACACACCTCACTCCCCCCCCACACACACCTCACTCCCCCCCCACACACACCTCACTCCCCCCCCACACACACACCTCACTCCCCCCCTACACACACACACCTCACTCCCCCCCCACACACACACCTCACTCCCCCCCACACACACCTCACTCCACCCCCACACACACACCTCACTCCCCCCTACACACACACACCTCACTCCCCCCCCCCCACACACCTCACTCCCCCCACACACACACACCTCACTCCCCCCCACACACACACCTCACTCCCCCCCACACACACACCTCACTCCCCCCCCACTCACACCTCACTCCCCCCCCCACACACACACCTCACTCCCCCCCACACACACACACCTCACTCCCCCCCCACACACACCTCACTCCACCCGCACACACACACCTCACTCCCCCCACACACACACACCTCACTCCCCCCCCACACACACCTCACTCCACCCGCACACACACACCTCACTCCCCCCACACACACCTCACTCCCCCCACACACACCTCACTCCCCCCTACACACACACCTCACTCCCCCCCACACACACACCTCACTCCCCCCCACACACACACCTCACTCCACCCCTCACACACACACCTCACTCCCCCCCACACACACCCCACTCCCCCCCACACACACCTCACTCCCCCCACACACACCTCACTCCCCCCACACACACCTCACTCCCCCCTACACACACACCTCACTCCCCCCCCACACACACACCTCACTCCCCCCCACACACACACCTCACTCCACCCCTCACACACACACCTCACTCCCCCCCACACACACACCTCACTCCCCCCCCACACACACACCTCACTCCCCCCCACACACACAAACCTCACTCCCCCCCACACACACCTCACTCACCCCCACACACACAAACCTCACTCCCCCCCACACACACCTCACTCACCCCCACACACACACCTCACTCCCCCACACACACACACACACACCTCACTCCCCCCACACACACCTCACTCCCCCCCCACACACACACCTCACTCCCCCCCCACACACACCTCACTCCCCCCTGACACACACCTCACTCCCCCCCACACACCTCACTCCCCCCACACACACACCTCACTCCCCCCCACACACACCTCACTCCCCCACACACACAAACCTCACTCCCCCCTGACACACACCTCACTCCCCCCACACACACCTCACACCCCCCACACACACCTCACTCCCCCCACACACACCTCACTCCCCTACACACACACCTCACACCCCCACACACACCTCACTCCCCCCACACACACCTCACTCCCCCCCCACACACACCTCACTCCCCCCCACACACACCTCACTCCCCCCACACACACCTCACTCCCCCCCCCACACACACCTGACTCCCCCCCCACACACACCTCACTCCCCCCCCACACACACCTCACTCCCCCCCACACACCTCACTCCACCCGCACACACACACACCTCACTCCCCCCCACACACCTCACGCCACCCGCACACACACACACCTCACTCCCCCCCCCACACACACCTCACTCCCCCCCACACACCTCACTCCCCCCCACACACACACCTCACTCCCCCCACACACACCTCACTCCCCCCACACACACACCTCACTCCCCCCTACACACACACCTCACTCCCCCCCCACACACACACCTCACTCCCCCCTACACACACACCTCACTCCCCCCCACACACACACCTCACTCCACCCCACACACACACACCTCACTCCCCCCCACACACACACCTCACTCCCCCCCCACACACACACCTCACTCCCCCCCCACAGACACACCTCACTCCCCCCCACACACACAAACCTCACTCCCCCCCACACACACCTCACTCACCCCCACACACACACCTCACTCCCCCACACACACACACACACACACCTCACTCCCCCCCCACACACACCTCACTCCCCCCTGACACACACCTCACTCCCCCCACACACACCTCACTCCCCCCCCACACACACACCTCACTCCCCCCCCACACACACCTCACTCCCCCCTGACACACACCTCACTCCCCCCCACACACCTCACTCCCCCCCACACACACACCTCACTCCCCCCCCACACACACACCTCACTCCCCCCACACACACCTCACTCCCCCCCCACACACACACCTCACTCCCCCCCCACACACACCTCACTCCCCCCTGACACACACCTCACTCCACCCCACACACACCTCACTCTCCCCTGACACATACCTCACTCCCCCCCACACACCTCACTCCCCCCACACACACCTCACTCCCCCACACACACACACACACACACCTCACTCCCCCCCCCACACACACACCTCACTCCCCCACACACACAAACCTCACTCCCCCCTGACACACACCTCACTCCCCCCACACACACCTCACTCCCCCCACACACACCTCACTCCCCCACACACACACCTCACACCCCCACACACACCTCACTCCCCCCACACACACCTCACTCCCCCCCCACACACACCTCACTCCCCCCCACACACACCTCACTCCCCCCACACACACCTCACTCCACCCGCACACACACACCTCACTCCCCCCACACACACCTCACTCCCCCCACACACACACCTCACTCCCCCCCCACACACACACCTCACTCCCCCCTACACACACACCTCACTCCCCCCCACACACACACCTCTCTCCACCCCACACACACACACACCTCACTCCCCCCCACACACACACCTCACTCCCCCCCCACACACACACCTCACTCCCCCCCCACACACACACCTCACTCCCCCCCCACACACACTCCTCACTCCCCCCACACACACACACCTCACTCCCCCCCCACACACACACACCTCACTCGCCCCCACACACACCTCACTCCCCCCCACACACACCTCACTCCCCCTACACACACCTCACTCCCCCCCCACACACACACCTCACTCCCCCCCACACACACACCTCACTGCCCCCCCACACACACACCTCACTCCCCCCCCACACACACTCCTCACTCCCCCCCACACACACCTCACTCCCCCCCACACACACCTCACTCCCCCTACACACACCTCACTCCACCCGCATACACACACACCTCACTCCCCCCCGACACACACCTCACTCCCCCCCGACACACACCTCACTCCCCCCCCACACACACACCTCACTCCCCCCCACACACACACCTCACTCCCCCCCACACACACCTCACTCCCCCACACACACAAACCTCACTCCCCCCTGACACACACCTCACTCCCCCCACACACACCTCACTCCCCCACACACACACCTCACTCCCCCCACACACACCTCACTCCCCCCCACACACACACCTCACTCCCCCCCACACACACACCTCACTCCCCCCCACACACACCTCACTCCCCCACACACACAAACCTCACTCCCCCCTGACACACACCTCACTCCCCCCACACACACCTCACTCCCCCACACACACACCTCACTCCCCCCACACACACCTCACTCCCCCCCACACACACCTCACTCCCCCCACACACACCTCACTCCCCCACACACACACCTCACTCCCCCCCACACACACCTCACTCCACCCGCACACACCTCACTCCCCCCCCACACACACCTCACTCCCCCCCACACACCTCACTCCCCCCCACACACACCTCACTCCCCCCCCACACACACCTCACTCCCCTCCCACACACACCTCATTCCCCTCCCACACACACCTCACTCCCCCCCACACACACACCTCACTCCCCCCACACACACCTCACTCCACCCGCACACACACCTCACTCCCCCCCACACACACCTCACTCCACCCGCACACACCCCACTCCCCCCCACACACACCTCACTCCCCCCCACACACACCTCACTCCACCCGCACACACACCTCACTCCCCCCCACACACACCTCACTCCCCCCCACACACACCTCACTCCACCCGCACACACACCTCACTCCCCCCCCACACACACCTCACTCCCCCCCCACACACACCTCACTCCCCCACACACACACACCTCACTCCACCCGCACACACACCTCACTCCCCCCCACACACACCTCACTCCCCCCCACACACACCTCACTCCACCCGCACACACACCTCACTCCCCCCCCACACACACCTCACTCCTCCCACACACACCTCACTCCCCCCACACACACCACACTCCCCCCACACACACACCTCACTCCCCCCCCACACACACCTCACTCCCCCCCACACACCTCACTCCACCCGCACACACACACCTCACTCCCCCCCACACACACACCTCACTCCCCCCACACACACACCTCACTCTCCCCTACACACACACCTCACTCCCCCCCCACACACACACCTCACTCCCCCCTACACACACACCTCACTCCCCCCCCACACACACTTCACTCCCCCCCCACACACACCTCACTCCCCCCCACACACCTCACTCCACCCGCACACACACACCTCACTCCCCCCACACACACCTCACTCCCCCCACACACACACCTCACTCCCCCCTCCACACACACCTCACTCCCCCCCCACACACACACCTCACTCCCCCCCACACACACACCTCACTCCACCCCACACACACACACCTCACTCCCCCCCACACACACACCTCACTCCCCCCCCCCACACACACCTCACTCACCCCCACACACACACCTCACTCCCCCCCCACACACACACCTCACTCCCCCCACACACACCTCACTCCCCCCCACACACACACCTCACTCCCCCCCCACACACACCTCACTCCCCCCTGACACACACCTCACTCCCCCCCACACACACCTCACTCCCCCCCACACACCTCACTCCACCCGCACACACACACCTCACTCCCCCCCACACACACCTCACTCCCCCCCACACACCTCACTCCCCCCGACACACACCTCACTCCCCCCCACACACACACCTCACTCCCCCCCACACACACACCTCACTCCCCCCCACACACACCTCACTCCCCCACACACACAAACCTCACTCCCCCCTGACACACACCTCACTCCCCCCACACACACCTCACTCCCCCACACACACACCTCACTCCCCCCACACACACCTCACTCCCCCCCACACACTCCTCACTCCCCCCACACACACCTCACTCCCCCACACACACACCTCACTCCCCCCACACACACACCTCACTCCCCCCACACACACCTCACTCCCCCACACACACACACCTCACTCCCCCCACACGCACACCTCACTCCCCCCCACACACACCTCACTCCCCCCCACACACACCTCACTCCCCCCACACACACCTCACTCCCCCCCACACACACCTCACTCCACCCGCACACACACACCTCACTCCCCCACACACACACCTCACTCCCCCCACACACACACCTCACTCCCCCACACACACCTCACTCCCCCACACACACACCTCACTCCCCCCACACGCACACCTCACTCCCCCCCACACACACCTCACTCCCCCCCACACACACCTCACTCCCCCCACACACACCTCACTCCCCCCCACACACACCTCACTCCCCCCCACACACCTCACTCCCCCCGACACACACCTCACTCCCCCCCACACACACACCTCACTCCCCCCCACACACACACCTCACTCCCCCCCACACACACCTCACTCCCCCACACACACAAACCTCACTCCCCCCTGACACACACCTCACTCCCCCCACACACACCTCACTCCCCCACACACACACCTCACTCCCCCCACACACACCTCACTCCCCCCCACACACTCCTCACTCCCCCCACACACACCTCACTCCCCCACACACACACCTCACTCCCCCCACACACACACCTCACTCCCCCCACACACACCTCACTCCCCCACACACACACCTCACTCCCCCCACACGCACACCTCACTCCCCCCCACACACACCTCACTCCCCCCCACACACACCTCACTCCCCCCACACACACCTCACTCCCCCCCACACACACCTCACTCCACCCGCACACACACACCTCACTCCCCCCACACACCTCACTCCCCCCGACACACACCTCACTCCCCCCACACACACACCTCACTCCCCCACACACACACCTCACTCCCCCCACACACACCTCACTCCCCCCACACACACACCTCACTCCCCCCCACACACACCTCACTCCCCCACACACACACCTCACTCCCCCCACACACACCTCACTCCCCCCCACACACACCTCACTCCACCCGCACACACACACCTCACTCCCCCCCACACACCTCACTCCCCCCGACACACACCTCACTCCCCCCCACACACACCTCACTCCCCCACACACACACACCTCACTCCCCCCACACACACCTCACTCCCCCCACACACACCTCACTCCCCCACACGCACACCTCACTCCCCCCCCACACACACACCTCACTCCCCCCCCACACACACACCTCACTCCCCCCCACACACACTCCTCACTCCCCCCACACACACACACCTCACTCCCCCCCCACACACACACACCTCACTCGCCCCCACACACACCTCACTCCCCCCCACACACACCTCACTCCCCCTACACACACCTCACTCCACCCGCATACACACACCTCACTCCCCCCCACACACACACCTCACTCCCCCCCACACACACCTCACTCCCCCTACACACACCTCACTCCACCCGCATACACACACACCTCACTTCCCCCCCCACACACACACCTCACTCCCCCCCACACACACACCTCACTCCCCCCCACACACACACACCTCACTCGCCCCCACACACACCTCACTCCCCCCCCACACACACACACCTCACTCCCCCCCCACACACACACACCTCACTCCCCCCACCACACACACCTCACTCCCCCCCCACACACACACACCTCACTCCCCCCCACACACACACCTCACTCCCCCCAGACACACCTCACTCCCCCCCCACACACACACCTCACTCCCCCCCCCACACACACACCTCACTCCCCCCCACACACACACCTCACTCCCCCCCCCACACACACACCTCACTCGCCCCCACACACACCTCACTCCACCCGCACACACCTCACTCCCCCCCCACACACACCTCACTCCCCCCCACACACCTCACTCCCCCCCACACACACCTCACCCCCCCCCACACACACCTCACTCCCCCCCACACACACCTCACTCCCCCACACACACACCTCACTCCCCTCCCACACACACCTCACTCCCCCCCCACACACACACCTCACTCCCCCCCACACACCTCACTCCCCCCCACACACACCTCACTCCCCCCCCACACACACCTCACTCCCCCCCCACACACACCTCACTCCCCCCCACACACACCTCACTCCCCCACACACACACCTCACTCCCCCCCCACACACACCTCACTCCCCCCCCACACACACCTCACTCCCCCCACACACACACCTCACTCCCCCCACACACACCTCACTCCCCCCACACACACCTCACTCCCCCCCCCCACACACACCTCACTCCCCCCCCCACACACACCTCACTCCCCCCCCCACACACACCTCACTCCCCCCCCACACACACCTCACTCCCCCCACACACACCTCACTCCCCCCCCCACACACACCTGACTCCCCCCCCCACACACACACCTCACTCCCCCCCCACACACCTCACTCCCCCCCCCCACACACACCTCACTCCCCCCCCACACACACCTCACTCCCCCCACACACACCTCACTCCCCCCCCCCACACACACCTGACTCCCCCCCCACACACACCTCACTCCCCCCACACAGACCTCACTCCCCCCCCACACACACCTCACTCCCCCCACACACACCTCACTCCCCCCCACACACACCTCACTCCCCCCCACACACACCTCACTCCCCCCACACACACCTCACTCCCCCCCCCACACACACCTCACTCCCCCCCCACACACACCTCACTCCCCCCACACACACCTCACTCCCCCCACACACACACCTCACTCCCCCCCCACACACACCTCACTCCCCCCTGACACACACCTCACTCCCCCCCACACACACCTCACTCCCCCCACACACCCTCACTCCACCCGCACACACACACACCTCACTCCCCCCCACACACCTCACTCCACCCGCACACACACACACCTCACTCCCCCCCCACACACACCTCACTCCCCCCACACCCACCTCACTCCCCCCCACACACACCTCACTCCCCCCACACACACCTCACTCCCCCCACACAGACCTCACTCCCCCCCCACACACACCTCACTCCCCCCACACACACCTCACTCCCCCCCACACACACACCTCACTCCCCCCCCACACACACCTCACTCCCCCCCCACACACACCTCACTCCCCCCCCACACACACCTCACTCCCCCCCACACACACCTCACTCCCCCCCACACACACCTCACTCACCCCCACACACACACCTCACTCCCCCCCACACACACCTCACTCCCCCCCACACACACACCTCACTCCCCCCCCACACACACCTCACTCCCCCCTGACACACACCTCACTCCCCCCCACACACACCTCACTCCCCCCCCCACACACACCTCACTCCCCCCCCACACACACCTCACTCCCCCCTGACACACACCTCACTCCCCCCCACACACACCTCACTCCCCCCCCACACACACCTCACTCCCCCCACACCCACCTCACTCCCCCCCACACACACCTCACTCCCCCCACACACACCTCACTCCCCCCACACAGACCTCACTCCCCCCCCACACACACCTCACTCCCCCCACACACACCTCACTCCCCCCCACACACACACCTCACTCCCCCCCCACACACACCTCACTCCCCCCCACACACACCTCACTCCCCCCCCACACACACCTCACTCCCCCCCACACACACCTCACTCCCCCCCACACACACCTCACTCACCCCCACACACACACCTCACTCCCCCCCACACACACCTCACTCCCCCCCACACACACACCTCACTCCCCCCCCACACACACCTCACTCCCCCCTGACACACACCTCACTCCCCCCCACACACACCTCACTCCCCCCCCACACACACCTCACTCCCCCCCCACACACACCTCACTCCCCCCTGACACACACCTCACTCCCCCCCACACACACCTCACTCCCCCCCCCACACACACCTCACTCCACCCGCATACACACACACCTCACTCCCCCCCGACACACACCTCACTCCCCCCCGACACACACCTCACTCCCCCCCCACACACACACCTCACTCCCCCCCCACACACACCTCACTCCCCCCTGACACACACCTCACTCCCCCCACACACACCTCACTCCCCCCCCACACACACCTCACTCCCCCCCCCCACACACACCTCACTCCCCCCCCACACACACCTCACACCCCCCCACACACACCTCACTCCCCCCCACACACACACACACCTCACTCCCCCCCCACACACACCTCACTCCCCCCCCACACACACCTCACTCCCCCCCCACACACACCTCACACCCCCCCACACACACCTCACTCCCCCCCACACACACACACACCTCACTCCCCCCCCACACACACCTCACTCCCCCCTGACACACACCTCACTCCCCCCACACACACCTCACTCCCCCCCACACACACACCTCACTCCCCCCCCACACACACACACCTCACACCCCCCCACACACACCTCACTCCCCCCCACACACACACACACCTCACTCCCCCCCCACACACACCTCACTCCCCCCCCACACACACCTCACACCCCCCCACACACACCTCACTCCCCCCCCACACACACACACCTCACACCCCCCCACACACACCTCACTCCCCCCCACACACACACACACCTCACTCCCCCCCCACACACACCTCACTCCCCCCCCACACACACCTCACACCCCCCCACACACACCTCACTCCCCCCCCACACACACACACCTCACACCCCCCCACACACACCTCACTCCCCCCCACACACACCTCACTCCCCCCCACACACCTCACTCCACCCGCACACACACACCTCACTCCCCCCCACACACCTCACTCCACCCGCACACACACACCTCACTCCCCCACACACACCTCACTCCCCCCCACACACCTCACTCCCCCCGACACACACACACCTCACTCCCCCCCCGACACACACCTCACTCCCCCCCACACACACACCTCACTCCACCCCACACACACACCTCACTCCCCCCCACACACACCTCACTCCCCCACACACACAAACCTCACTCCCCCCTGACACACACCTCACTCCCCCCACACACACCTCACTCCCCCCACACACACCTCACTCCCCCACACACACAAACCTCACTCCCCCACACACACACACCTCACTCCCCCCACACACACCTCACTCCCCTCCACACACACCTCACTCCCCCCCACACACACCTCACTCCCCCACACTCACACCTCACTCCCCCCACACACACCTCACTCCCCCCCACACACACCTCACTCCCCCCCCACACACACCTCACTCCCCCCCACACACACCTTACTCCCCCACACACACACCTCACTCCCCCCACACACACCTCACTCCCCCCACACACACCTCACTCCCCCCACACACACACCTCACTCCCCCCACACACACCTCACTCCCCCCACACACACCTCACTCCCCCCCCCCACACACACCTCACTCCCCCCCCACACACACCTCACTCCCCCCCCCACACACACCTCACTCCCCCCCCACACACACCTCACTCCCCCCACACACACCTCACTCCCCCCCCCACACACACCTGACTCCCCCCCCCACACACACACCTCACTCCCCCCCCACACACCTCACTCCCCCCCCCCCACACACACCTCACTCCCCCCCCACACACACCTCACTCCCCCCACACACACCTCACTCCCCCCCCCACACACACCTGACTCCCCCCCCACACACACCTCACTCCCCCCACACAGACCTCACTCCCCCCCCACACACACCTCACTCCCCCCACACACACCTCACTCCCCCCCACACACACCTCACTCCCCCCCACACACACCTCACTCCCCCCACACACACCTCACTCCCCCCCCCACACACACCTGACTCCCCCCCCACACACACCTCACTCCCCCCACACACACCTCACTCCCCCCCACACACACACCTCACTCCCCCCCACACACACCTCACTCCCCCCTGACACACACCTCACTCCCCCCCACACACACCTCACTCCCCCCCACACACCTCACTCCACCCGCACACACACACACCTCACTCCCCCCCACACACCTCACTCCACCCGCACACACACACACCTCACTCCCCCCCCACACACACCTCACTCCCCCCACACCCACCTCACTCCCCCCCACACACACCTCACTCCCCCCACACACACCTCACTCCCCCCACACAGACCTCACTCCCCCCCCACACACACCTCACTCCCCCCACACACACCTCACTCCCCCCCACACACACACCTCACTCCCCCCCCACACACACCTCACTCCCCCCCCACACACACCTCACTCCCCCCCCACACACACCTCACTCCCCCCACACACACCTCACTCCCCCCCACACACACCTCACTCACCCCCCACACACACACCTCACTCCCCCCCACACACACCTCACTCCCCCCCACACACACACCTCACTCCCCCCCAACACACACCTCACTCCCCCCTGACACACACCTCACTCCCCCCCACACACACCTCACTCCCCCCCCCACACACACCTCACTCCCCCCCCACACACACCTCACTCCCCCCTGACACACACCTCACTCCCCCCCACACACACCTCACTCCCCCCCCCACACACACCTCACTCCACCCGCATACACACACACCTCACTCCCCCCCGACACACACCTCACTCCCCCCCGACACACACCTCACTCCCCCCCCACACACACACCTCACTCCCCCCCCACACACACCTCACTCCCCCCTGACACACACCTCACTCCCCCCACACACACCTCACTCCCCCCCCACACACACCTCACTCCCCCCCCCCCACACACACCTCACTCCCCCACACACACACCTCACTCCCCCCACACACACCTCACTCCCCCCACACACACCTCACTCCACCCCACACACACACACCTCACTCCCCCCCACACACACACCTCACTCCCCCCCCACACACACACCTCACTCCCCCCCCACACACACACACCTCACACCCCCCCACACACACCTCACTCACCCCCACACACACACCTCACTCCCCCCCACACACACACACACCTCACTCCCCCCCCACACACACCTCACTCCCCCCTGACACACACCTCACTCCCCCCACACACACCTCACTCCCCCCCACACACACACCTCACTCCCCCCCCACATACACCTCACTCCCCCCCACACACACCTCACTCCCCCCCACACACACCTCACTCCCCCCCACACACCTCACTCCACCCGCACACACACACCTCACTCCCCCCCACACACCTCACTCCCCCCGACACACACCTCACTCCCCCCCACACACACCTCACTCCCCCCCACACACACCTCACTCACCCCCACACACACACCTCACTCCACCCCACACACACACCTCACTCCCCCCCACACACACCTCACTCCCCCCCACACACACCTCACTCCCCCCACACACACCTCACTCCCCCACACACACACCTCACTCCCCCCACACACACCTCACTCCCCCCACACACACACCTCACTCCCCCCACACACACCTCACTCCCCCACACACACACCTCACTCCCCCCACACACACCTCACTCCCCCACACACACACCTCACTCCCCCCACACACACCTCACTCCCCCCCCCACACACACCTCACTCCCCCCCCACACACACCTCACTCCCCCCCCCACACACACCTCACTCCCCCCCCACACACACCTCACTCCCCCCCACACACACCTCACTCCCCCCCCCACACACACCTGACTCCCCCCCCACACACACCTCACTCCCCCCACACAGACCTCACTCCCCCCCCACACACACCTCACTCCCCCCACACACACCTCACTCCCCCCCACACACACCTCACTCCCCCCCCACACACACCTCACTCCCCCCACACACACCTCACTCCCCCCCCCCACACACACCTGACTCCCCCCCCACACACACCTCACTCCCCCCACACACACCTCACTCCCCCCCACACACACACCTCACTCCCCCCCCACACACACCTCACTCCCCCCTGACACACACCTCACTCCCCCCACACACACCTCACTCCCCCCCACACACACACCTCACTCCCCCCCCACACACACCTCACTCCCCCCTGACACACACCTCACTCTCCCCCACACACACCTCACTCCCCCCCACACACCTCACTCCACCCGCACACACACACCTCACTCCCCCCCACACACCTCACTCCCCCCGACACACACCTCACTCCCCCCCACACACACCTCACTCCCCCCCACACACACCTCACTCACCCCCACACACACACCTCACTCCACCCCACACACACACCTCACTCCCCCCCACACACACCTCACTCCCCCACACACACAAACCTCACTCCCCCCCACACACACCTCACTCCCCCACACACACACCTCACTCCCCCCACACACACCTCACTCCCCCACACACACACCTCACTCCCCCCACACACACCTCACTCCCCCCCCCACACACACCTCACTCCCCCCCCACACACACCTCACTCCCCCCCCCACACACACCTCACTCCCCCCCCACACACACCTCACTCCCCCCCACACACACCTCACTCCCCCCCCCCACACACACCTGACTCCCCCCCCACACACACCTCACTCCCCCCACACAGACCTCACTCCCCCCACACACACACCTCACTCCCCCCACACACACCTCACTCCCCCCCACACACACCTCACTCCCCCCCCACACACACCTCACTCCCCCCACACACACCTCACTCCCCCCCCCCACACACACCTGACTCCCCCCCCACACACACCTCACTCCCCCCACACACACCTCACTCCCCCCCACACACACACCTCACTCCCCCCCCACACACACCTCACTCCCCCCTGACACACACCTCACTCCCCCCACACACACCTCACTCCCCCCCACACACACACCTCACTCCCCCCCCACACACACCTCACTCCCCCCTGACACACACCTCACTCCCCCCCACACACACCTCACTCCCCCCCACACACCTCACTCCACCCGCACACACACACCTCACTCCCCCCCACACACCTCACTCCCCCCGACACACACCTCACTCCCCCCCACACACACCTCACTCCCCCCCACACACACCTCACTCACCCCCACACACACACCTCACTCCACCCCACACACACACCTCACTCCCCCCCACACACACCTCACTCCCCCACACACACAAACCTCACTCCCCCCTGACACACACCTCACTCCCCCCACACACACCTCACTCCCCCACACACACACACCTCACTCCCCCCACACACACCTCACTCCCCCCCACACACACCTCACTCCCCCCACACACACCTCACTCCCCCACACACACACCTCACTCCCCCCACACACACCTCACTCCCCCCACACACACCTCACTCCCCCCCCACACACACCTCACTCCCCCCACACACACCTCACTCCACCCGCACACACACCTCACTCCCCCCACACACACACCTCACTCCTCCCACACAAAGCTCACTCCCCCCCACACACACCTCACTCCCCCCCCCACACACACCTCACTCCCCCCACACACACCTCACTCCCCCCACACACACCTCACTCCACCCGCACACACACCTCACTCCCCCCACACACACACCTCACTCCCCCCACACAAAGCTCACTCCCCCCACACACACACCTCACTCCCCCCACACACACCTCACTCCCCCCCACACACACCTCACTCCCCCCCACACACACACCTCACTCCCCCCCACACACACACCTCACTCCCCCCACACACACCTCACTCCCTCACTGTGGATATACTCTCATTCTGCTGCAGACGTCCAACTGTTGACTAACCTGCTGTTGAATTTTTCCGGATACTTCTCTCTCATGACATGAAACCGGTGAGCAATGGACGCATCCTTGACGTGCAAAAACAAAAAAGGGACAAGAGACGGCAGCAGTCAGAATGCAGTACAGGCCCTGAGCGAACAACCTCCGATTCGGCCTAGGGGGCTTCCACCCAGCTCACCTCATACCGGCCTCGGCTCTAACATGGAGCAGGAGCCCAGAGAGGAGCTCACAGAAGGGCTGCCATCAAGCTCCCTTACGAGACTTGGATGGGACGGAGGGGGAGTCTGGGGACACAAGGCGTGCGTACAGAATGTAGGTCAGGTGCCTGGCCGGGACATTGTGCCCATTGTGAGACCGGCTTGCCCGCCCTCGGGCTGGTGTCATGACAACGAAGCACATATAATGGTCTCAATGCAGCTGGCTGGACCGGACTGCTGCCAACACACAAGGAAGGCAGCCATGATGCCACACTGTCACATCTCAGCCTTCTGGGCAGGCCTCAGCCACGAACTGACTCTCCCCGCCTCACTGCCTGTTGCTGGGACTGGTGGGAGGAGAGAGCTGCTGAACCCTCAACCTGCAGTTCATCACCTTGGGCTCTTGCTGTGCCCACTGTGCCACCTCACCGTTGCATTGGGCAGGAAACACTGCCTTCTTCACCAAATTAACAAAGCAGTACTCACCCTGCCAGGATCTGCAGGCCACACCACAAAGTTCCCCTCACCCTCACTGGGTCAGAATCCTGGAATTCCCTCCCTCAGGATCAACCCACAGCAGGTGGGCAGCAGCAGTTCAAGATGGCAGCTCACCCCAACCTTCTCAAGGAGCTATTAAGGTAAAACTACACCCCCTGCCACCTTGCCCCCCCCCCGCCAAACCCCCAGAGGATCAAACTCTGCGTTCCTCGTCACTCCTTTCAGGTATTGGTTCAGCTCGGTCAGGAAGTACACTGAGTTCTGGCTCAAATCCCGCTCCTGACGCTCAGCTGCCCTCTGATGCGGCCTAGCAAGAGGGCTTGTTTTTCTCAGGACGGTCAATGATGCCAATGATCCCAAAACCCAGTAAGGGGGAGGTAACAAGACAGGCAAAGCACACTGTGACCGTCTCTGAACAAATGCGAGCGAGCTCAGCACTTACCACACCGATTGAGAAGTAGTTATTGATGATGTTGTAAGGGACAGGATCTCCCTTCTCAGGGACCGATTCAGTCACCTCGAAGCTCCAGCGATCGAGCAGCATCAGCGAGCTCCCCTCGATGTCCTTCAGGATCTTTGTTAACTTCTCCCCTTCGTACCCTGCCATTCAGCAGTCAGACAGAGACCGACATTACTGGAGACTCAACTGATACCAGCACTCCCCAACAGATGAAACCAGGCTCGACCCACCTAGATATCCGAAGCAGGGGTAGGCCACATTTGATAAGGTCAGAGCTAATCGCATGACCCCAATTTCCCATCCATCCCTCATGACCTTTCACCCCCTTGCTTCCCAAGAAGCTGTAGCTATGCACGTTTTCCTGGAAATGGCGCCTGGTCGATGCTGACTTGTAAACTTTTCACTGCACTCATGTGAGTACGACTGACAATAAAACTAATTCGATTCAATTCAAGATGCTTCAGGAGGCACACCACCACGGACCTGGGTTCGATTCCACCCTCGGGCAACGGTCTGGGTGGAGTTTGTACAGTCTCCCCATGTTTGCGTGGGTTTCCTCCCACAATCCAAAGATGCGCAGGTTAGGTTGGATTGGCCGTGCTAAATTACCCATAGTGCCCAGGGATGTGCAGGTTAGGGTGGATTGGCTGTGCTAAATTACCCATAGTGCCCAGGGATGTGCAGGTTAGAGTGGGTTAGCCATGCTAAATTACCCATAGTGCCCAGGGATGGTGCAGGTTAGAGTGAATTGGCCGTGCTAATTACCCATAGTGCCCAGGGATGTGTAGGTTAGAGTGGGTTAGCCATGCTAATTACCCATAGTGCCCAGGGATGTGCAGTTTAGGGTGGATTGGCCATGCTAAATTGACCCATAGTGTCCAGAGATGTGCAGGTTAGGGTGGATTGGCCATGCTAATTACCCATAGTGCCCAGAGATGTGTAGGTTAGGGTGGGTTAGCCATTCTAATTACCCATAGTGCCCAGGGATGTGCAGGTTAGGGTGGGTTAGCCATGCTAATTACCCATAGTGCCCAGGGATGTGCAGGTTAGGGTGGGTTAGCCATGCTAATTACCCATAGTGCCCAGGGATGTG